>NW_020868040.1:0-45492 GCF_003369695.1 Bos indicus x Bos taurus
TGACAATTGCCAGCTGAGCTGCGTGATTCCTGCCTGGTCACCTGCTTGATTATTGCCAGTTGAGCAGCATGATTCTTCACTGCTGAGCTCCATGCTTGTTGCCTGCTGATTGCGTGGTTCATGTCTGCTCAGCTCTGTGATGATTGCCTCCTGAGGTCCCTGTTCGGGCGCCACCTGCCTGGGGACCAGCCCCAGCTGATCCAGGGTTCGAAGGAGAACGCCTAGGCGACTATTTATATGCTCATCAGAGATATCAAGAATAATAGTATGAGGATAGCTCAGTAGGAAATTCGGGGGAGAAAAGAGACTGAGTAGCTTGGTTTACGCAGGGACCAATACAACTTCAAGACAAGAGTTTGCACCACTTACGTAGGCCAAAGGCCCCCTCTCGAATAGCGGAATTTGCCTCACCCTAGACACCTTCTCGAGTGGTCTTAGCAGCCCAGGCATAATAGTAAGCGTGGGTGGGTTCCGTGCTTCCAGATGAGACTCAGCTTGAAGTTTAAAGGAAGAATGACAAGGAATTTTATGAATTGGAGCTGTAAGTTAAACACATTGAGAGAGAGAGCGAGATGGTGGGGGGACAGCCCCCAGTAAAATCAGAGGTGAGAGCACCAAAGCAATAAAGTAAGCAGACTCTCTGGTTTTTGGGGGTAGATTGCTCGAGAATATCCGGGTGGTCTCCTGAGCCTCGATCCCGCATTTGCGTATGCCGAGCCTCCTGCTCATGACCTTTGTCCAGAGTGGAATGCCCTCACCGGCTCCGGCACATGATCAGTGCATGCTCAGTCACGATATCAGTGTATGATCAGCCACGTGATCACTGACTGCAGTCACGTGATCAGCGGGCTCTCAGTCACGTGGTCACCATATGATAAACACGGGATCAGTGAACGATCAGCCACGTGATCACTGCATGCTCAGTCAGGTGGTCAGATCCTGATCCGCCACGTGATCAGTGCGTGCACCGTCACATGATCAGCGCCTGTCAGTCACTGATCACTGCATGAGAAACACGTGTTCAGTGCATGAGGAGCCACGTGATCAGTGCCTGATCATCCACGTCATCAGTGCATGTGTAGTCACGTGATCAGTGCATGATAGCCACGTGATCAGTGCATGCTCAGTCACGTGATCTGTACGTGATCAGCCACGGATCAGGGCCTGCAGAGTCACGGGATCAGGGCCTGCTGAGCTGCGTGATTCTGCCGGCTCATCTGCATGATTAATTGCCAGCTGAGCTGCTGATTCCTGCCTTTCACCTGCTTGATTATTGCCAGTTGAGCAGCATGATTCGTCACTGCTGAGCTCCATGCTTATTGCCTGTTGATTGCGTGGTTCGTGTCTGCTCAGCCATTTGTTTATTGCCTCCTGAGGACCCTGTTCTGGCCACCTGCGAGGACAAGCCCCAGCTGATCCGGGATTCAAAGGAGAGATGGCCTAGGCGTCTATTTATATGCTAATCAGAGATATCATGAATAATAGTATGAGGATAGCTCAGTTGAAAATTCGGTGGATAAAGAGACATGAGTAGCTTGGTTTACGCGGGGACCAATAAAACTTCAAGACAAGAAGTCTGCTGGACTTACGTAGGCCGCCAGGCGCCCTCTGGAATAGGGAAGGTGCTTCACCCTAAAGACACCTTACCGAGTGGGTCTTAGCATCCCAGGCATAATAGTAAGCGTAGTGGGTTCCGAACTTCCAATGACTCCAGAGGAAGACTCAGCTGAAGTTACAGTGAAGAATGACAAGGAACTTTATGAATTGGAGCTGTAAGTTAACTCTTTGACAGAGAAGAGCGAGATGGTGGTGGGGGACAGCCCCATGTAAAATCAGAGGTGAGAGCACAAAGCATTAAAGTAGGCAGACTCTGGTTTTTTTGGGGGGTAGATGCTGGATAATATCCGGGTGGATTCCTGAGGTTCGAACCCCGCATTTGCGTATGCCGAGCCTCCTTCCTCATGACCTTTGTCCAGAGTGCAATGCCTCACCGGCTCCCGGCACGTGATCAGTGCAAGCTCAGTCACGATATCAGTGCATGATCAGCCACGTGATCACTGACTGCACAGTCACGTGATCAGCGCCTCTCAGTCACGTGATCACCGTATGATAAACACGTGATCAGTGAATGATCAGCCACCTGATCACTGCATGCTCAGTCAGGTGGTCAGTTCCTGATCCACCACGTGATCAGTGCCTGCACAGGCACATGATCACCGCCTGTCAGTCACTGATCACTGCAGGAGAAACACCTGATCAGTGCATGATGAGCCACGTGATCAGTGCCTGATCATTCACATCATCAGTGCATTCGCAGTCACGTGATCAGTGCATGAGAGCCACGTGTTCAGTGCATGCTCAGTCTCGTGATCAGTACTTGATCAGCCACGTGATCAGGGCCTGCAGAGTCACGTGATCAGGGCCTGCTGTGCTGCGTTATTCCTGCCGGCTCATCTGCATGATAACTCCCAGTGAGCTGCGTGATTCCTGTCTGCTCATTCTGCTTGACAATTGCCAGCTGAGCTGCGTGATTCCTGCCTGGTCACCTGCTTGATTATTGCCAGTTGAGCAGCATGATTCTTCACTGCTGAGCTCCATGCTTGTTGCCTGCTGATTGCGTGGTTCATGTCTGCTCAGCTCTGTGATGATTGCCTCCTGAGGTCCCTGTTCGGGCGCCACCTGCCTGGGACCACCCCAGCTGATCCAGGGTATTCGAAGGAGAGACGGCCTAGGCGACTATTTATATGCTCATCAGAGATATCAAGAATAATAGTATGAGGATAGCTCAGTAGGAAAATTCGGGGGAGAAAAGAGACTGAGTAGCTTGGTTTACGCGGGAGACCAATACAATTCAAGACAAGAAGTTTGCACCACTTACGTAGGCCAAAGGCCCCCTCTCGAATAGCGGAATTTGCCTCACCCTAGACACCTTCTCGAGTGGTCTTAGCAGCCCAGGCATAATTAGTAAGCGTGGTGGGTTCCGTGCTCCAGATGGAGACTCAGCTGGAAGTTAAAGGGAGAATGACAAGGAATTTTATGAATTGGAGCTGTAAGTTAACACATTGACAGAGAGAGCGAGATGGTGGTGGCGGACAGCCCCCAGTAAAATCAGAGGTGAGAGCACAAAGCAATATAGTAAGCAGACTCTGGTTTTTTGGGGGTAGATGCTCGAGAATATCCGGGTGGTCTCCTGAGGCTCGATCCCACATTTGCGTATGCCGAGCCTCCTTGCTCATGACCTTTGTCCAGAGTGGAATGCCTCACCGGCTCCCAGGCACATGATCAGTGCATGCTCAGTCACGATATCAGTGTATGATCAGCCACGTGATCACTGACTGCAGTCACGTGATCAGCGCCTCTCAGTCACGAGATCACCGTATGATAAACACGTGATCAGTGAACGATCAGCCACGTGATCACTGCATGCTCAGTCAGGTGGTCAGATCCTGATCAGCCACGTGATCAGTGCGTGCACCGTCACATGATCAGCGCCTGTCAGTCACTGATCACTGCATGAGAAACACGTGTTCAGTGCATGAGGAGCCACGTGATCAGTGCCTGATCATCCACGTCATCAGGGCATGTGTAGTCACGTGATCAGTGCATGATAACCACGTGATCAGTGCATGCTCAGTCACGTGATCTGTACGTGATCAGCCACGTGATCAGTGCCTGCAGAGTCACGGGATCAGGGCCTGCTGAGCTGCGGGATTCCTGCCGGCTCATCTGCTTGACAATTGCCAGCTGAGCTGAGTGATTCCTGCCTGGTCACCTGCTTGATTATTGCCAGTTGAGAAGCATGATTCGTCACTGCTGAGGTCCATGCTTATTGCCTGTTGATTGCGTGGTTCGTGTCTGCTCAGCCATTTGTTTATTGCCTCCTGAGGACCCTGTTCTGGCCCCACCTGCCGAGGACAAGCCCCAGCTGATCCAGGGGATTCAAAGGAGAGATGGCCTAGGCGTCTATTTATATGCTAATCAGAGATATCATGAATAATAGTATGAGGATAGCTCAGTTGGAAAATTCGGTGGATAAAAGAAACTGAGTAGCTTGGTTTACGCGGGAGACCAATACAACTTCAAGACAAGAAGTCTGCTGGACTTACGTAGGCCGCAGGCGCCCTCTGGAATAGTGGAAGGTGCTTCACCCTAGACACCTTACCGAGTGGGTCTTAGCAGCCCAGGCATAATTAGTAAGCGTGGTGGGTTCCGCACTCCAGATGGAGACTCAGCTGGAAGTTACAGGGAAGAATGACAAGGAACTTTATGAATTGGAGCTGTAAGTTAACTCTTTGACAGAGAGAGCGAGATGGTGGTGGGGGACAGCCCCATGTAAAATCAGAGGTGAGAGCACAAAGCATTAAAGTAGGCAGACTCTGGTTTTTTTGGGGGGTAGATGCTGGATAATATCCGGGTGGATTCCTGAGGTTCGACCCCGCATTTGCGTATGCCGAGCCTCCTTCCTCATGACCTTTGTCCAGAGTGCAATGCCTCACCGGCTCCCGGCACGTGATCAGTGCAAGCTCAGTCACGATATCAGTGCATGATCACCCACGTGATCACTGACTGCACAGTCACGTGATCAGCGCCTCTCAGTCACGTGATCACCGTATGATAAACACGTGATCAGTGAATGATCAGCCACCTGATCACTGCATGCTCAGTCAGGTGGACAGTTCCTGATCCACCACGTGATCAGTGCCTGCACAGGCACATGATCACCGCCTGTCAGTCACTGATCACTGCAGGAGAAACACCTGATCAGTGCATGATGAGCCACGTGATCAGTGCCTGATCATTCACATCATCAGTGCATTCGCAGTCACGTGATCAGTGCATGAGAGCCACGTGTTCAGTGCCTGCTCAGTCTCGTGATCAGTACTTGATCAGCCACGTGATCAGGGCCTGCAGAGTCACGTGATCAGGGCCTGCTGTGCTGCGTTATTCCTGCCGGCTCATCTGCATGATAACTGCCAGTGAGCTGCGTGATTCCTGCCTGGTCACCTGCTTGATTATTGCCAGTTGAGCAGCATGATTCTTCACTGCTGAGCTCCATGCTTGTTGCCTGCTGATTGCGTGGTTCATGTCTGCTCAGCTCTGTGATGATTGCCTCCTGAGGTCCCTGTTCGAGCGCCACCTGCCTGGGACCAGGCCCAGCTGATCCAGGGTATTCGAAGGAGAGACGGCCTAGGCGACTATTTATATGCTCATCAGAGATATCAAGAATAATAGTATGAGGATAGCTCAGTAGGAAAATTCGGGGGAGAAAAGAGACTGAGTAGCTTGGTTTACGCGGGAGACCAATACAATTTCAAGACAAGAAGTTTGCACCACTTACGTAGGCCAAAGACCCCCTCTCGAATAGCGGAATTTGCCTCACCCTAGACACCTTCTCGAGTGGTCTTAGCAGCCCAGGCATAATTAGTAAGCGTGGTGGGTTCCGTGCTCCAGATGGAGACTCAGCTGGAAGTTAAAGGGAAGTATGACAAGGAATTTTATGAATTGGAGCTCTAAGTTAACACATTGACAGAGAGAGCGAGATGGTGGTGGGGGACAGCCCCCAGTAAAATCAGAGGTGAGAGCACAAAGCAATATAGTAAGCAGACTCTGGTTTTTTGGGGGGTAGATGCTCGAGAATATCCGGGTGGTCTCCTGAGGCTCGATCCCACATTTGCGTATGCCGAGACTCCTTGCTCATGACCTTTGTCCAGAGTGGAATGCCTCACCGGCTCCCGGCACATGATCAGTGCATGCTCAGTCACCATATCAGTGTATGATCAGCCACGTGATCACTGACTGCAGTCACGTGATCAGCGCCTCTCAGTCACGAGATCACCGTATGATAAACACGTGATCAGTGAACGATCAGCCAGGTGATCACTGCATGCTCAGTCAGGTGGTCAGATCCTGATCAGCCACGTGATCAGTGCGTGCACCGTCACATGATCAGCGCCTGTCAGTCACTGATCACTGCATGAGAAACACGTGTTCAGTGCATGAGGAGCCACGTGATCAGTGCCTGATCAACCACGTCATCAGTGCATGTGTAGTCACGTGATCAGTGCATGATAACCACGTGATCAGTGCATGCTCAGTCACGTGATCTGTACGTGATCAGCCACGTGATCAGTGCCTGCAGAGTCACGGGATCAGGGCCTGCTGAGCTGCGTGATTCCTGCCGGCTCATCTGCATGATAATTGCCAGCTGAGCTTCGTGATTCCTGCCTGGTCACCTGCTTGATTATTGCCAGTTGAGCAGCATGATTCTTCACTGCTGAGCTCCATGCTTATTGCCTGTTGATTGCGTGGTTCGTGTCTGCTCAGCCACTTGATTATTGCCTCCTGAGGACCCTGTTCTGGCCCCACCTGCCGAGGACAAGCCCCAGTTGATCCAGGGGATTCAAAGGAGAGATGGCCTAGGCGTCTATTTATATGCTAATCAGAGATATCAAGAATAATAGTATGAGGATAGCTCAGTTGGAAAATTCGGTGGATAAAAGAGACTGAGTAGCTTGGTTTACGCGGGATCCCAATACAACTTCAAGACAAGAAGTCTGCTGGACTTACGTAGGCCGCAGGCGCCCTCTGGAATCGTGGAAGGTGCTTCACCCTAGACACCTTACTGAGTGGGTCTTAGCAGCCCAGGCATAATTAGTAAGCGTGGTGGGTTCCGCACTCCAGATGGAGACTCAGCTGGAAGTTACAGGGAAGAATGACAAGGAACTTTATGAATTGGAGCTGTAAGTTAACTCTTTGACAGAGAGAGCGAGATGGTGGTGGGGGACAGCCCCATGTAAAATCAGAGGTGAGAGCACAAAGCATTAAAGTAGGCAGACTCTGGTTTTTTTGGGGGGTAGATGCTGGATAATATCCGGGTGGATTCCTGAGGTTCGACCCCGCATTTGCCTATGCCGAGCCTCCTTCCTCATGACATTTGTCCAGAGTGCAATGCCTCACCGTCTCCCGGCACGTGATCAGTGCAAGCTCAGTCACGATATCAGTGCATGATCAGCCACGTGATCACTGACTGCACAGTCACGTGATCAGCGCCTCTCAGTCACGTGATCACCGTATGATAAACACGTGATCAGTGAATGATCAGCCACCTGATCACTGCATGCTCAGTCAGGTGGTCAGTTCCTGATCCACCACGTGATCAGTGCCTGCACAGGCACATGATCACCGCCTGTCAGTCACTGATCACTGCAGGAGAAACACCTGATCAGTGCATGATGAGCCACGTGATCAGTGCCTGATCATTCACATCATCAGTGCATTCGCAGTCACGTGATCAGTGCATGAGAGCCACGTGTTCAGTGCATGCTCAGTCTCGTGATCAGTACTTGATCAGCCACGTGATCAGGGCCTGCAGAGTCACGTGATCAGGGCCTGCTGTGCTTCGTTATTCCTGCCGGCTCATCTGCATGATAACTGCCAGTGAGCTGCGTGATTCCTGTCTGCTCATCTGCTTGACAATTGCCAGTTGAGCTGCGTGATTCCTGCCTGGTCACCTGCTTGATTATTGCCAGTTGAGCAGCATGATTCTTCACTGCTGAGCTCCATGCTTGTTGCCTGCTGATTGCGTGGTTCATGTCTGCTCAGCTCTGTGATGATTGCCTCCTGAGGTCCCTGTTCGAGCGCCACCTGCTTGGGACCAGCCCCAGCTGATCCAGGGTATTTGAAGGAGAGACGGCCTAGGCGACTATTTATATGCTCATCAGAGATATCAAGAATAATAGTATGAGGATAGCTCAGTAGGAAAATTCGGGGGAGAAAAGAGACTGAGTAGCTTGGTTTACGCGGGAGACCAATCAAACTTCAAGACAAGAAGTTTGCACCACTTACGTAGGCCAAAGCCCCCTCTCGAATAGCGGAATTTGCCTCACCCTAGACACCTTCTCGAGTGGTCTTAGCAGCCCAGGCATAATTAGTAAGCGTGGTGGGTTCCGTGCTCCAGATGGAGACTCAGCTGGAATTTAAAGGGAGAATGACAAGGAATTTTATGAATTGGAGCTGTAAGTTAACACATTGACAGAGAGAGCGAGATGGTGGTGGGGGACAGCCCCCAGTAAAATCAGAGGTGAGAGCACAAAGCAATAAAGTCAGCAGACTCTGGTTTTTTGGGGGGTAGATGCTCGAGAATATCCGGGTGGTCTCCTGAGCCTCGATCCCGCATTTGCGTATGCCGAGCCTCCTTGCTCATGACCTTTGTCCAGAGTGGAATGCCTCACCGGCTCCCGGCACATGATCAGTGCATGCTCAGTCACGATATCAGTGTATGATCAGCCACGTGATCACTGACTGCAGTCACGTGATCAGCGCCTCTCAGTCACGTGGTCACCGTATGATAAACACGGGATCAGTGAACGACCAGCCACGTGATCTCTGCATGCTCAGTCAGGTGGTCAGATCCTGATCAGCCACGTGATCAGTGCGTGCACCGTCACATGGTCAGCGCCTGTCAGTCACTGATCACTGCATGAGAAACACGTGTTCAGTGCATGATGAGCCACGTGATCAGTGCCTGATCATCCACGTCATCAGTGCATGTGTAGTCACGTGATCAGTGCATGGTAGCCACGTGATCAGTGCATGCTCAGTCACGTGATCTGTACGTGATCAGCCACGTGATCAGTGCCTGCAGAGTCAAGGGATCAGGGCCTGCTGAGCTGCGTGATTCCTGTCAGCTCATCTGCATGATAATTGCCAGCTGAGCTGCCTGATTCCTGTCTGCTCATCTGCTTGACAATTGCCAGCTGAGCTGCGTGATTCCTGCCTGGTCACCTGCTTGATTATTGCCAGTTGAGCAGCATGATTCTTCACTGCTGAGCTCCATGCTTGTTGCCTGCTGATTGCGTGGTTCATGTCTGCTCAGCTCTGTGATGATTGCCTCCTGAGGTCCCTGTTCGGGCGCCACCTGCCTGGGACCAGCCCCAGCTGATCCAGGTTATTCGAAGGAGAGACGGCCTAGGCGACTATTTATATGCTCATCAGAGATATCAAGAATAATAGTATGAGGATAGCTCAGTAGGAAAATTCGGGGGAGAAAAGAGACTGAGTAGCTTGGTTTACGCGGGAGACCAATACAACTTCAAGACAAGAAGTTTGCACCACTTACGTAGGCCAAAGGCCCCCTCTCGAATAGCGGAATTTGCCTCACTCTAGACACCTTCTCCGAGTGGTCTTAGCAGCCCAGGCATAATTAGTAAGCGTGGTGGGTTCCGTGCTCCAGATGGAGACTCAGCTGGAAGTTAAAGGGAAGAATGACAAGGAATTTTATGCATTGGAGCTCTAAGTTAACACATTGACAGAGAGAGCGAGATGGTGGTGGGGGACAGCCCCCAGTAAAATCAGAGGTGAGAGCACAAAGCAATATAGTAAGCAGACTCTGGTTTTTTGGGGGGTAGATGCTCGAGAATATCCGGGTGGTCTCCTGAGGCTCGATCCCACATTTGCGTATGCCGAGACTCCTTGCTCATGACCTTTGTCCAGAGTGGAATGCCTCACCGGCTCCCGGCACATGATCAGTGCATGCTCAGTCACGATATCAGTGTATGATCAGCCACGTGATCACTGACTGCAGTCACGTGATCAGCGCCTCTCAGTCACGAGATCACCGTATGATAAACACGTGATCAGTGAACGATCAGCCACGTGATCACTGCATGCTCAGTCAGGTGGTCAGATCCTGATCAGCCACGTGATCAGTGCGTGCACCGTCACATGATCAGCGCCTGTCAGTCACTGATCACTGCATGAGAAACACGTGTTCAGTGCATGAGGAGCCACGTGATCAGTGCCTGATCATCCACGTCATCAGTGCATGTGTAGTCACGTGATCAGTGCATGATAGCCACGTGATCAGTGCATGCTCAGTCACGTGATCTGTACGTGATCAGCCACGTGATCAGTGCCTGCAGAGTCACGGGATCAGGGCCTGCTGAGCTGCGTGATTCCTGCCGGCTCATCTGCATGATAATTGCCAGCTGAGCTGCGTGATTCCTGTCTCATCTGCTGACAATTGCCGCTGAGCTGCGTGATTCCTGCCTGGTCACCTGCTTGATTATTGCCAGTTGAGCAGCATGATTCTTCACTGCTGAGCTCCATGCTTGTTGCCTGCTGATTGCGTGGTTCATGTCTGCTCAGCTCTGTGATGATTGCCTCCTGAGGTCCCTGTTCGGGCGCCACCTGCCTGGGACCAGCCCCAGCTGATCCAGGGTATTCGAAGGAGAGACGGCCTAGGCGACTATTTATATGCTCATCAGAGATATCAAGAATAATAGTATGAGGATAGCTCAGTAGGAAAATTCGGGGGAGAAAAGAGACTGAGTAGCTTGGTTTATGCGGGAGACCAATACAATTTCAAGACAAGAAGTTTGCACCACTTACGTAGGCCAAAGGCCCCCTCTCGAACAGCGGAATTTGCCTCAGCCTAGACACCTTCTCGAGTAGTCTTAGCAGCCCAGGCATAATTAGTAAGCGTGGTGGGTTCCGTGCTCCAGATGGAGACTCAGCTGGAAGTTAAAGGGAGAATGACAAGGAATTTTATGAATTGGAGCTGTAAGTTAACACATTGACAGAGAGAGCGAGATGGTGGTGGGGGACAGCCCCCAATAAAATCAGAGGTGAGAGCACAAAGCAATAAAGTAAGCAGACTCTGGTTTTTTGGGCGGTAATGCTCGAGATATCCGGGTGGTCTCCTGAGCCTCGATCCCGCATTTGCGTATGCCGAGCCTCCTTGCTCATGACCTTTGTCCAGAGTGGAATGCCTCACCGGCTCCTGGCACATGATCAGTGCATGCTCAGTCACGATATCAGTGTATGATCAGCCACGTGATCACTGACTGCAGTCACGTGTTCAGCGCCTCTCAGTCACGTGGTCACCATATGATAAACACGGGATCAGTGAACGATCAGCCACGTGATCACTGCATGCTCAGTCAGGTGGTCAGATCCTGATCAGCCACGGGATCAGTGCGTGCACCGTCACATGATCAGCGCCTGTCAGTCACTGATCACTGCATGAGAAACACGTGTTCAGTGCATGAGGAGCCACGTGATCAGTGCCTGATCATCCACGTCATCAGTGCATGTGTAGTCACGTGATCAGTGCATGATAGCCACGTGATCAGTGCATGCTCAGTCACGTGATCTGTACATGATCAGCCACGTGATCAGTGCCTGAAGAGTCACGGCATCAGGGCCTGCTGAGCTGCGTGATTCCTGCCGGCTCATCTGCATGATAATTGCCAGCTGAGCTGCGTGATTCCTGTCTGCTCATCTGCTTGACAATTGCCAGCTGAGCTGCGTGATTCCTGCCTGGTCACCTGCTTGATTATTGCCAGTTGAGCAGCATGATTCGTCACTGCTGAGCTCCATGCTTATTGCCTGTTGATTGCGTGGTTCGTCTCTGCTCAGCCATTTGTTTATTGCCTCCTGAGGACCCTGTTCTGGCCCCACCTGCCGAGGACAAGCCCCAGCTGATCCAGGGGATTCAAAGGAGAGATGGCCTAGGCGTCTATTTATATGCTAATCAGAGATATCATGAATAAGAGTATGAGGATAGCTCAGTTGGAAAATTCGGTGGATAAAAGAGACTGAGTAGCTTGGTTTACGCGGGAGACCAATACAACTTCAAGACAAGAAGTCTGCTGGACTTACGTAGGCCGCAGGCGCCCTCTGGAATAGTGGAAGGTGCTTCACCCTAGACACCTTACCGAGTGGGTCTTAGCAGCCCAGGCATAATTAGTAAGCATGGTGGGTTCCGCACTCCAGATGGAGACTCAGCTGGAAGTTACAGGGAAGAATGACAAGGAACTTTATGAAGTGGAGCTGTAAGTTAACTCTTTGACAGAGAGAGCGAGATGGTGGTGGGGGACAGCCCCATGTAAAATCAGAGGTGAGAGCACAAAGCATTAAAGTAGGCAGACTCTGGTTTTTTTGGGGGGTAGATGCTGGATAATATCCGGGTGGATTCCTGAGGTTCGACCCGGCATTTGCGTATGCCGAGCCTCCTTCCTCATGACCTTTGTCCAGAGTGCAATGCCTCACCGGCTCCCGGCACGTGATCAGTGCAAGCTCAGTCACGATATCAGTGCATGATCAGCCACGTGATCACTGACTGCACAGTCACGTGATCAGCGCCTCTCAGTCACGTGATCACCGTATGATAAACACGTGATCAGTGAATGATCAGCCACCTGATCACTGCATGCTCAGTCAGGTGGTCAGTTCCTGATCCACCACGTGATCAGTGCCTGCACAGGCACATGATCACCGCCTGTCAGTCACTGATCACTGCAGGAGAAACACCTGATCAGTGCATGATGAGCCACGTGATCAGTGCCTGATCATTCACATCATCAGTGCATTCGCAGTCACGTGATCAGTGCATGAGAGCCACGTGTTCAGTGCATGCTCAGTCTCGTGATCAGTACTTGATCAGCCACGTGATCAGGGCCTGCAGAGTCACGTGATCAGGGCCTGCTGTGCTGCGTTATTCCTGCCGGCTCATCTGCATGATAACTGCCAGTGAGCTGCGTGATTCCTGTCTGCTCATCTGCTTGACAATTGCCAGCTGAGCTGCGTGATTCCTGCCTGGTCACCTGCTTGATTATTGCCAGTTGAGCAGCATGATTCTTCACTGCTGAGCTCCATGCTTGTTGCCTGCTGATTGCGTGGTTCATGTCTGCTCAGCTCTGTGATGATTGCCTCCTGAGGTCCCTGTTCGGGCGCCACCTGCCTGGGACCAACCCAGCTGATCCAGGGTATTCGAAGGAGTGATGGCCTAGGCGACTATTTATATGCTCATCAGAGATATCAAGAATAATAGTATGAGGATAGCTCAGTAGGAAAATTCGGGGGAGAAAAGAGACTGAGTAGCTTGGTTTACGCGGGAGACCAATACAATTTCAAGACAAGAAGTTTGCACCACTTACGTAGGCCAAAGGCCCCCTCTCGAATAGCGGAATTTGCCTCACCCTAGACACCTTCTCGAGTGGTCTTAGCAGCCCAGGCATAATTAGTAAGCGTGGTGGGTTCCGTGCTCCAGATGGAGACTCAGCTGGAAGTTAAAGGGAGAATGACAAGGAATTTTATGAATTGGAGCTGTAAGTTAACACATTGACAGAGAGAGCGAGATGGTGGTGGGGGACAGCCCCCAGTAAAATCAGAGGTGAGAGCACAAAGCAATAAAGTAAGCAGACTCTGGTTTTTTGGGGGTAGATGCTCGAGAATATCCGGGTGGTCTCCTGAGGCTCGATCCCACATTTGCGTATGCCGAGCCTCCTTGCTCATGACCTTTGTCCAGAGTGGAATGCCTCACCGGCTCCCAGCACATGATCAGTGCATGCTCAGTCACGATATCAGTGTATGATCAGCCACGTGATCACTGACTGCAGTCACGTGATCAGCGCCTCTCAGTCACGAGATCACCGTATGATAAACACGTGATCAGTGAACGATCAGCCACGTGATCACTGCATGCTCAGTCAGGTGGTCAGATCCTGATCAGCCACGTGATCAGTGCGTGCACCGTCACATGATCAGCGCCTGTCAGTCACTGATCACTGAATGAGAAACACGTATTCAGTGCATGAGGAGCCACGTGATCAGTGCCTGATCATCCACGTCATCAGTGCATGTGTAGTCACGTGATCAGTGCATGATAGCCACGTGATCAGTGCATGCTCAATCACGTGATCTGTACGTGATCAGCCACGTGATCAGTGCCTGCAGACTCACGGGATCAGGGCCTGCTGAGCTGCGTGATTCCTGCCGGCTCATCTGCATGATAATTGCCAGCTGAGCTGCGTGATTCCTGTGTGCTCATCTGCTTGACAATTGCCAGCTGAGCTGCGTGATTCCTGCCTGGTCACCTGCTTGATTATTGCCAGTTGAGCAGCATGATTCGTCACTGCTGAGCTCCATGCTTATTGCCTGTTGATTGCGTGGTTCGTGTCTGCTCAGCCATTTGTTTATTGCCTCCTGAGGACCCTGTTCTGGCCCCACCTGCCGAGGACAAGCCCCAGCTGATCCAGGGGATTCAAAGGAGAGATGGCCTAGGCGTCTATTTATATGCTAATCAGAGATATCATGAATAATAGTATGAGGATAGCTCAGTTGGAAAATTCGGTGGATAAAAGAGACTGAGTAGCTTGGTTTACGCGGGAGACCAATACAACTTCAAGACAAGAAGTCTGCTGGACTTACGTAGGCCGCAGGCGCCCTCTGGAATAGTGGAAGGTGCTTCACCCTAGACACCTTACCGAGTGGGTCTTAGCAGCCCAGGCATAATTAGTAAGCGTGGTGGGTTCCGCACTCCAGATGGAGACTCAGCTGGAAGTTACAGGGAAGAATGACAAGGAACTTTATGAATTGGAGCTGTAAGTTAACTCTTTGACAGAGAGAGCGAGATGGTGGTGGGGGACAGCCCCATGTAAAATCAGAGGTGAGAGCACAAAGCATTAAAGTAGGCAGACTCTGGTTTTTTTGGGGGGTAGATGCTGGATAATATCCGGGTGGATTCCTGAGGTTCGACCCCGCATTTGCGTATGCCGAGCCTCCTTCCTCATGACCTTTGTCCAGAGTGCAATGCCTCACCGGCTCCCGGCACGTGATCAGTGCAAGCTCAGTCACGATATCAGTGCATGATCAGCCACGTGATCACTGACTGCACAGTCACGTGATCAGCGCCTCTCAGTCACGTGATCACCGTATGATAAACACGTGATCAGTGAATGATCAGCCACCTGATCACTGCATGCTCAGTCAGGTGGACAGTTCCTGATCCACCACGTGATCAGTGCCTGCACAGGCACATGATCACCGCCTGTCAGTCACTGATCACTGCAGGAGAAACACCTGATCAGTGCATGATGAGCCACGTGATCAGTGCCTGATCATTCACATCATCAGTGCATTCGCAGTCACGTGATCAGTGCATGAGAGCCACGTGTTCAGTGCATGCTCAGTCTCGTGATCAGTACTTGATCAGCCACGTGATCAGGGCCTGCAGAGTCACGTGATCAGGGCCTGCTGTGCTGCGTTATTCCTGCCGGCTCATCTGCATGATAACTGCCAGTGAGCTGCGTGATTCCTGCCTGGTCACCTGCTTGATTATTGCCAGTTGAGCAGCATGATTCTTCACTGCTGAGCTCCATGCTTGTTGCCTGCTGATTGCGTGGTTCATGTCTGCTCAGCTCTGTGATGATTGCCTCCTGAGGTCCCTGTTCGAGCGCCACCTGCCTGGGACCAGCCCAGCTGATCCAGGGTATTCGAAGGAGAGACGGCCTAGGCGACTATTTATATGCTCATCAGAGATATCAAGAATAATAGTATGAGGATAGCTCAGTAGGAAAATTCGGGGGAGAAAAGAGACTGAGTAGCTTGGTTTACGCGGGAGACCAATACAACTTCAAGACAAGAAGTTTGCACCACTTACGTAGGCCAAAGACCCCCTCTCGAATAGCGGAATTTGCCTCACCCTAGACACCTTCTCGAGTGGTCTTAGCAGCCCAGGCATAATTAGTAAGCGTGGTGGGTTCCGTGCTCCAGATGGAGACTCAGCTGGAAGTTAAAGGGAAGAATGACAAGGAATTTTATGAATTGGAGCTGTAAGTTAACACATTGACAGAGAGAGCGAGATGGTGGTGGGGGACAGCCCCCAGTAAAATCAGAGGTGAGAGCACAAAGCAATATAGTAAGCAGACTCTGGTTTTTTGGGGGGTAGATGCTCGAGAATATCCGGGTGGTCTCCTGAGGCTCGATCCCACATTTGCGTATGCCGAGACTCCTTGCTCATGACCTTTGTCCAGAGTGGAATGCCTCACCGGCTCCCGGCACATGATCAGTGCATGCTCAGTCACCATATCAGTGTATGATCAGCCACGTGATCACTGACTGCAGTCACGTGATCAGCGCCTCTCAGTCACGAGATCACCGTATGATAAACACGTGATCAGTGAACGATCAGCCACGTGATCACTGCATGCTCAGTCAGGTGGTCAGATCCTGATCAGCCACGTGATCAGTGCGTGCACCGTCACATGATCAGCGCCTGTCAGTCACTGATCACTGCATGAGAAACACGTGTTCAGTGCATGAGGAGCCACGTGATCAGTGCCTGATCATCCACGTCATCAGTGCATGTGTAGTCACGTGATCAGTGCATGATAACCACGTGATCAGTGCATGCTCAGTCACGTGATCTGTACGTGATCAGCCACGTGATCAGTGCCTGCAGAGTCACGGGATCAGGGCCTGCTGAGCTGCGTGATTCCTGCCGGCTCATCTGCATGATAATTGCCAGCTGAGCTTCGTGATTCCTGCCTGGTCACCTGCTTGATTATTGCCAGTTGAGCAGCATGATTCTTCACTGCTGAGCTCCATGCTTGTTGCCTGCTGATTGCGTGGTTCATGTCTGCTCAGCTCTGTGATGATTGCCTCCTGAGGTCCCTGTTCGGGCGCCACCTGCCTGGGACCAGCCCCAGCTGATCCAGGGTATTCGAAGGAGAGACGGCCTAGGCGACTATTTATATGCTCATCAGAGATATCAAGAATAATAGTATGAGGATAGCTCAGTAGGAAAATTCGGGGGAGAAAAGAGACTGAGTAGCTTGGTTTACGCGGGAGACCAATCAAACTTCAAGACAAGAAGTTTGCACCACTTACGTAGGCCAAAGGCCCCCTCTCGAATAGCGGAATTTGCCTCACCCTAGACACCTTCTCGAGTGGTCTTAGCAGCCCAGGCATAATTAGTAAGCGTGGTGGGTTCCGTGCTCCAGATGGAGACTCAGCTGGAATTTAAAGGGAGAATGACAAGGAATTTTATGAATTGGAGCTGTAAGTTAACACATTGACAGAGAGAGCGAGATGGTGGTGGGGGACAGCCCCCAGTAAAATCAGAGGTGAGAGCACAAAGCAATAAAGTAAGCAGACTCTGGTTTTTTGGGGGGTAGATGCTCGAGAATATCCGGGTGGTCTCCTGAGGCTCAATCCCACATTTGCGTATGCCGAGCCTCCTTGCTCATGACCTTTGTCCAGAGTGGAATGCCTCACCGGCTCCCGGCACATGATCAGTGCATGCTCAGTCACGATATCAGTGTATGATCAGCCACGTGATCACTGACTGCAGTCACGTGATCAGCGCCTCTCAGTCACGAGATCACCGTATGATAAACACGTGATCAGTGAACGATCAGCCACGTGATCACTGCATGCTCAGTCAGGTGGTCAGATCCTGATCAGCCACGTGATCAGTGCGTGCACCGTCACATGATCAGCGCCTGTCAGTCACTGATCACTGCATGAGAAACACGTGTTCAGTGCATGAGGAGCCACGTGATCAGTGCCTGATCATCCACGTCATCAGTGCATGTGTAGTCACGTGATCAGTGCATGATAGCCACGTGATCAGTGCATGCTCAGTCACGTGATCTGTACATGATCAGCCACGTGATCAGTGCCTGCAGAGTCACGGGATCAGGGCCTGCTGAGCTGCGTGATTCCTGCCGGCTCATCTGCTTGACAATTGCCAGCTGAGCTGCGTGATTCCTGCCTGGTCACCTGCTTGATTATTGCCAGTTGAGCAGCATGATTCGTCACTGCTGAGCTCCATGCTTATTGCCTGTTGATTGCGTGGTTCGTGTCTGCTCAGCCATTTGATTATTGCCTCCTGAGGACCCTGTTCTGGCCCCACCTGCCGAGGACAAGCCCCAGTTGATCCAGGGGATTCAAAGGAGAGATGGCCTAGGCGTCTATTTATATGCTAATCAGAGATATCAAGAATAATAGTATGAGGATAGCTCAGTTGGAAAATTCGGTGGATAAAAGAGACTGAGTAGCTTGGTTTACGCGGGAGACCAATACAACTTCAAGACAAGAAGTCTGCTGGACTTACGTAGGCCGCAGGCGCCCTCTGGAATAGTGGAAGGTGCTTCACCCTAGACACCTTACCGAGTGGGTCTTAGCAGCCCAGGCATAATTAGTAAGCGTGGTGGGTTCCGCACTCCAGATGGAGACTCAGCTGGAAGTTACAGGGAAGAATGACAAGGAACTTTATGAATTGGAGCTGTAAGTTAACTCTTTGACAGAGAGAGCGAGATGGTGGTGGGGGACAGCCCCATGTAAAATCAGAGGTGAGAGCACAAAGCATTAAAGTAGGCAGACTCTGGTTTTTTTGGGGGGTAGATGCTGGATAATATCCGGGTGGATTCCTGAGGTTCGACCCCGCATTTGCGTATGCCGAGCCTCCTTCCTCATGACCTTTGTCCAGAGTGCAATGCCTCACCGGCTCCCGGCACGTGATCAGTGCAAGCTCAGTCACGATATCAGTGCATGATCAGCCACGTGATCACTGACTGCACAGTCACGTGATCAGCGCCTCTCAGTCACGTGATCACCGTATGATAAACACGTGATCAGTGAATGATCAGCCACCTGATCACTGCATGCTCAGTCAGGTGGTCAGTTCCTGATCCACCACGTGATCAGTGCCTGCACAGGCACATGATCACCGCCTGTCAGTCACTGATCACTGCAGGAGAAACACCTGATCAGTGCATGATGAGCCACGTGATCAGTGCCTGATCATTCACATCATCAGTGCATTCGCAGTCACGTGATCAGTGCATGAGAGCCACGTGATCAGTGCATGCTCAGTCACGTGATCTGTACATGATCAGCCATGTGATCAGTGCCTGCAGAGTCACGGGATCAGGGCCTGCTGAGCTGCGTGATTCCTGCCGGCTCATCTGCATTGATAATTGCCAGCTGAGCTGCGTGATTCCTGCCTGGTCACCTGCTTGATTATTGCCAGTTGAGCAGCATGATTCTTCACTGCTGAGCTCCATGCTTGTTGCCTGCTGATTGCGTGGTTCATGTCTGCTCAGCTCTGTGATGATTGCCTCCTGAGGTCCCTGTTCGGGCGCCACCTGCCTGGGACCAGCCCCAGCTGATCCAGGTTATTCGAAGGAGAGACGGCCTAGGCGACTATTTATATGCTCATCAGAGATATCAAGAATAATAGTATGAGGATAGCTCAGTAGGAAAATTCGGGGGAGAAAAGAGACTGAGTAGCTTGGTTTACGCGGGAGACCAATACAATTTCAAGACAAGAAGTTTGCACCACTTACGTAGGCCAAAGGCCCCCTCTCGAATAGCGGAATTTGCCTCAGCCTAGACACCTTCTCGAGTAGTCTTAGCAGCCCAGGCATAATTAGTAAGCGTGGTGGGTTCCGTGCTCCAGATGGAGACTCAGCTGGAAGTTAAAGGGAGAATGACAAGGAATTTTATGAATTGGAGCTGTAAGTTAACACATTGACAGAGAGAGCGAGATGGTGGTGGGGGACAGCCCCCAGTAAAATCAGAGGTGAGAGCACAAAGCAATAAAGTCAGCAGACTCTGGTTTTTTGGGGGGTAGATGCTCGAGAATATCCGGGTGGTCTCCTGAGCCTCGATCCCGCATTTGCGTATGCCGAGCCTCCTTGCTCATGACCTTTGTCCAGAGTGGAATGCCTCACCGGCTCCCGGCACATGATCAGTGCATGCTCAGTCACGATATCAGTGTATGATCAGCCACGTGATCACTGACTGCAGTCACGTGATCAGCGCCTCTCAGTCACGTGGTCACCGTATGATAAACACGGGATCAGTGAACGATCAGCCACGTGATCACTGCATGCTCAGTCAGGTGGTCAGATCCTGATCCGCCACGTGATCAGTGCGTGCACCGTCACATGATCAGCGCCTGTCAGTCACTGATCACTGCATGAGAAACACGTGTTCAGTGCATGAGGAGCCACGTGATCAGTGCCTGATCATCCACGTCATCAGTGCATGTGTAGTCACGTGATCAGTGCATGATAGCCACGTGATCAGTGCATGCTCACTCACGTGATCTGTACGTGATCAGCCACGTGATCAGTGCCTGCAGAGTCACGGGATCAGGGCCTGCTGAGCTGCGTGATTCCTGCCGGCTCATCTGCATGATAATTGCCAGCTGAGCTGCGTGATTCCTGTCTGCTCATCTGCTTGACAATTGCCAGCTGAGCTGCGTGATTCCTGCCTGGTCACCTGCTTGATTATTGCCAGTTGAGCAGCATGATTCGTCACTGCTGAGCTCCATGCTTATTGCCTGTTGATTGCGTGGTTTGTGTCTGCTCAGCCATTTGTTTATTGCCTCCTGAGGACCCTGTTCTGGCCCCACCTGCCGAGGACAAGCCCCAGCTGATCCAGGGGATTCAAAGGAGAGATGGCCTAGGCGTCTATTTATATGCTAATCAGAGATATCATGAATAATAGTATGAGGATAGCTCAGTTGGAAAATTCGGTGGATAAAAGAGACTGAGTAGCTTGGTTTACGCGGGAGACCAATACAACTTCAAGACAAGAAGTCTGCTGGACTTACGTAGGCCGCAGGCGCCCTCTGGAATAGTGGAAGGTGCTTCACCCTAGACACCTTACCGAGTGGGTCTTAGCAGCCCAGGCATAATTAGTAAGCGTGGTGGGTTCCGCACTCCAGATGGAGACTCAGCTGGAAGTTACAGGGAAGAATGACAAGGAACTTTATGAATTGGAGCTGTAAGTTAACTCTTTGACAGAGAGAGCGAGATGGTGGTGGGGGACAGCCCCATGTAAAATCAGAGGTGAGAGCACAAAGCATTAAAGTAGGCAGACTCTGGTTTTTTTGGGGGGTAGATGCTGGATAATATCCGGGTGGATTCCTGAGGTTCGACCCCGCATTTGCGTATGCCGAGCCTCCTTCCTCATGACCTTTGTCCAGAGTGCAATGCCTCACCGGCTCCCGGCACGTGATCAGTGCAAGCTCAGTCACGATATCAGTGCATGATCAGCCACGTGATCACTGACTGCACAGTCACGTGATCAGCGCCTCTCAGTCACGTGATCACCGTATGATAAACACGTGATCAGTGAATGATCAGCCACCTGATCACTGCATGCTCAGTCAGGTGGACAGTTCCTGATCCACCACGTGATCAGTGCCTGCACAGGCACATGATCACCGCCTGTCAGTCACTGATCACTGCAGGAGAAACACCTGATCAGTGCATGATGAGCCACGTGATCAGTGCCTGATCATTCACATCATCAGTGCATTCGCAGTCACGTGATCAGTGCATGAGAGCCACGTGTTCAGTGCATGCTCAGTCTCGTGATCAGTACTTGATCAGCCACGTGATCAGGGCCTGCAGAGTCACGTGATCAGGGCCTGCTGTGCTGCGTTATTCCTGCCGGCTCATCTGCATGATAACTGCCAGTGAGCTGCGTGATTCCTGCCTGGTCACCTGCTTGATTATTGCCAGTTGAGCAGCATGATTCTTCACTGCTGAGCTCCATGCTTGTTGCCTGCTGATTGCGTGGTTCATGTCTGCTCAGCTCTGTGATGATTGCCTCCTGAGGTCCCTGTTCGGGCGCCACCTGCCTGGGACCAGCCCCAGCTGATCCAGGGTATTCGAAGGAGAGACGGCCTAGGCGACTATTTATATGCTCATCAGAGATATCAAGAATAATAGTATGAGGATAGCTCAGTAGGAAAATTCGGGGGAGAAAAGAGACTGAGTAGCTTGGTTTACGCGGGAGACCAATACAACTTCAAGACAAGAAGTTTGCACCACTTACGTAGGCCAAAGGCCCCCTCTCGAATAGCGGAATTTGCCTCACCCTAGACACCTTCTCGAGTGGTCTTAGCAGCCCAGGCATAATTAGTAAGCGTGGTGGGTTCCGTGCTCCAGATGGAGACTCAGCTGGAAGTTAAAGGGAGAATGACAAGGAATTTTATGAATTGGAGCTGTAAGTTAACACATTGACAGAGAGAGCGAGATGGTGGTGGGGGACAGCCCCCAGTAAAATCAGAGGTGAGAGCACAAAGCAATAAAGTCAGCAGACTCTGGTTTTTTGGGGGGTAGATGCTCGAGAATATCCGGGTGGTCTCCTGAGGCTCGATCCCACATTTGCGTATGCCGAGCCTCCTTGCTCATGACCTTTGTCCAGAGTGGAATGCCTCACCGGCTCCCGGCACATGATCAGTGCATGCTCAGTCACGATATCAGTGTATGATCAGCCACGTGATCACTGACTGCAGTCACGTGATCAGCGCCTCTCAGTCACGAGATCACCGTATGATAAACACGTGATCAGTGAACGATCAGCCACGTGATCACTGCATGCTCAGTCAGGTGGTCAGATCCTGATCAGCCACGTGATCAGTGCGTGCACCGTCACATGATCAGCGCCTGTCAGTCACTGATCACTGCATGAGAAACACGTGTTCAGTGCATGAGGAGCCACGTGATCAGTGCCTGATCATCCACGTCATCAGTGCATGTGTAGTCACGTGATCAGTGCATGATAGCCACGTGATCAGTGCATGCTCAGTCACGTGATCTGTACGTGATCAGCCACGTGATCAGTGCCTGCAGAGTCACGGGATCAGGGCCTGCTGAGCTGCGTGATTCCTGCCGGCTCATCTGCATGATAATTGCCAGCTGAGCTGCGTGATTCCTGTCTGCTCATCTGCTTGACAATTGCCAGCTGAGCTGCGTGATTCCTGCCTGGTCACCTGCTTGATTATTGCCAGTTGAGCAGCATGATTCGTCACTGCTGAGCTCCATGCTTATTGCCTGTTGATTGCGTGGTTCGTGTCTGCTCAGCCATTTGTTTATTGCCTCCTGAGGACCCTGTTCTGGCCCCACCTGCCGAGGACAAGCCCCAGCTGATCCAGGGGATTCAAAGGAGAGATGGCCTAGGCGTCTATTTATATGCTAATCAGAGATATCAAGAATAATAGTATGAGGATAGCTCAGTTGGAAAATTCGGTGGATAAAAGAGACTGAGTAGCTTGGTTTACGCGGGAGACCAATACAACTTCAAGACAAGAAGTCTGCTGGACTTACGTAGGCCGCAGGCGCCCTCTGGAATAGTGGAAGGTGCTTCACCCTAGACACCTTACCGAGTGGGTCTTAGCAGCCCAGGCATAATTAGTAAGCGTGGTGGGTTCCGCACTCCAGATGGAGACTCAGCTGGAAGTTACAGGGAAGAATGACAAGGAACTTTATGAATTGGAGCTGTAAGTTAACTCTTTGACAGAGAGAGCGAGATGGTGGTGGGGGACAGCCCCATGTAAAATCAGAGGTGAGAGCACAAAGCATTAAAGTAGGCAGACTCTGGTTTTTTTGGGGGGTAGATGCTGGATAATATCCGGGTGGATTCCTGAGGTTCGACCCCGCATTTGCGTATGCCGAGCCTCCTTCCTCATGACCTTTGTCCAGAGTGCAATGCCTCACCGGCTCCCGGCACGTGATCAGTGCAAGCTCAGTCACGATATCAGTGCATGATCAGCCACGTGATCACTGACTGCACAGTCACGTGATCAGCGCCTCTCAGTCACGTGATCACCGTATGATAAACACGTGATCAGTGAATGATCAGCCACCTGATCACTGCATGCTCAGTCAGGTGGTCAGTTCCTGATCCACCACGTGATCAGTGCCTGCACAGGCACATGATCACCGCCTGTCAGTCACTGATCACTGCAGGAGAAACACCTGATCAGTGCATGATGAGCCACGTGATCAGTGCCTGATCATTCACATCATCAGTGCATTCGCAGTCACGTGATCAGTGCATGAGAGCCACGTGTTCAGTGCATGCTCAGTCTCGTGATCAGTACTTGATCAGCCACGTGATCAGGGCCTGCAGAGTCACGTGATCAGGGCCTGCTGTGCTGCGTTATTCCTGCCGGCTCATCTGCATGATAACTGCCAGTGAGCTGCGTGATTCCTGCCTGGTCACGTGCTTGATTATTGCCAGTTGAGCAGCATGATTCTTCACTGCTGAGCTCCATGCTTGTTGCCTGCTGGTTGCGTGGTTCATGTCTGCTCAGCTCTGTGATGATTGCCTCCTGAGGTCCCTGTTCGGGCGCCACCTGCCTGGGACCAGCCCCAGCTGATCCAGGGTATTCGAAGGAGAGACGGCCTAGGCGACTATTTATATGCTCATCAGAGATATCAAGAATAATAGTATGAGGATAGCTCAGTAGGAAAATTCGGGGGAGAAAAGAGACTGAGTAGCTTGGTTTACGCGGGAGACCAATACAACTTCAAGACAAGAAGTTTGCACCACTTACGTAGGCCAAAGGCCCCCTCTCGAATAGCGGAATTTGCCTCACCCTAGACACCTTCTCGAGTGGTCTTAGCAGCCCAGGCATAATTAGTAAGCGTGGTGGGTTCCGTGCTCCAGATGGAGACTCAGCTGGAAGTTAAAGGGAGAATGACAAGGAATTTTATGAATTGGAGCTGTAAGTTAACACATTGACAGAGAGAGCGAGATGGTGGTGGGGGACAGCCCCCAGTAAAATCAGAGGTGAGAGCACAAAGCAATAAAGTCAGCAGACTCTGGTTTTTTGGGGGGTAGATGCTCGAGAATATCCGGGTGGTCTCCTGAGGCTCAATCCCACATTTGCGTATGCCGAGCCTCCTTGCTCATGACCTTTGTCCAGAGTGGAATGCCTCACCGGCTCCCGGCACATGATCAGTGCATGCTCAGTCACGATATCAGTGTATGATCAGCCACGTGATCACTGACTGCAGTCACGTGATCAGCGCCTCTCAGTCACGAGATCACCGTATGATAAACACGGGATCAGTGAACGATCAGCCACGTGATCACTGCATGCTCAGTCAGGTGGTCAGATCCTGATCAGCCACGTGATCAGTGCGTGCACCGTCACATGATCAGCGCCTGTCAGTCACTGATCACTGCATGAGAAACACGTGTTCAGTGCATGAGGAGCCACGTGATCAGTGCCTGATCATCCACGTCATCAGTGCATGTGTAGTCACGTGATCAGTGCATGATAGCCACGTGATCAGTGCATGCTCAGTCACGTGATCTGTACGTGATCAGCCACGTGATCAGTGCCTGCAGAGTCACGGGATCAGGGCCTGCTGAGCTGCGTGATTCCTGCCGGCTCATCTGCATGATAATTGCCAGCTGAGCTGCGTGATTCCTGTCTGCTCATCTGCTTGACAATTGCCAGCTGAGCTGCGTGATTCCTGCCTGGTCACCTGCTTGATTATTGCCAGTTGAGCAGCATGATTCGTCACTGCTGAGCTCCATGCTTATTGCCTGTTGATTGCGTGGTTCGTGTCTGCTCAGCCATTTGTTTATTGCCTCCTGAGGACCCTGTTCTGGCCCCACCTGCCGAGGACAAGCCCCAGCTGATCCAGGGGATTCAAAGGAGAGATGGCCTAGGCGTCTATTTATATGCTAATCAGAGATATCATGAATAATAGTATGAGGATAGCTCAGTTGGAAAATTCGGTGGATAAAAGAGACTGAGTAGCTTGGTTTACGCGGGAGACCAATACAACTTCAAGACAAGAAGTCTGCTGGACTTACGTAGGCCGAAGGCACCCTCTGGAATAGTGGAAGGTGCTTCACCCTAGACACCTTACCGAGTGGGTCTTAGCAGCCCAGGCATAATTAGTAAGCGTGGTGGGTTCCGCACTCCAGATGGAGACTCAGCTGGAAGTTACAGGGAAGAATGACAAGGAACTTTATGAATTGGAGCTGTAAGTTAACTCTTTGACAGAGAGAGCGAGATGGTGGTGGGGGACAGCCCCATGTAAAATCAGAGGTGAGAGCACAAAGCATTAAAGTAGGCAGACTCTGGTTTTTTTGGGGGTAGATGCTGGATAATATCCGGGTGGATTCCTGAGGTTCGACCCCGCATTTGCGTATGCCGAGCCTCCTTCCTCATGACCTTTGTCCAGAGTGCAATGCCTCACCGGCTCCCGGCACGTGATCAGTGCAAGCTCAGTCACGATATCAGTGCATGATCAGCCACGTGATCACTGACTGCACAGTCACGTGATCAGCGCCTCTCAGTCACGTGATCACCGTATGATAAACACGTGATCAGTGAATGATCAGCCACCTGATCACTGCATGCTCAGTCAGGTGGTCAGTTCCTGATCCACCACGTGATCAGTGCCTGCACAGGCACATGATCACCGCCTGTCAGTCACTGATCACTGCAGGAGAAACACCTGATCAGTGCATGATGAGCCACGTGATCAGTGCCTGATCATTCACATCATCAGTGCATTCGCAGTCACGTGATCAGTGCATGAGAGCCACGTGTTCAGTGCATGCTCAGTCTCGTGATCAGTACTTGATCAGCCACGTGATCAGGGCCTGCAGAGTCACGTGATCAGGGCCTGCTGTGCTGCGTTATTCCTGCCGGCTCATCTGCATGATAACTGCCAGTGAGCTGCGTGATTCCTGTCTGCTCATCTGCTTGACAATTGCCAGTTGAGCTGCGTGATTCCTGCCTGGTCACCTGCTTGATTATTGCCAGTTGAGCAGCATGATTCTTCACTGCTGAGCTCCATGCTTGTTGCCTGCTGATTGCGTGGTTCATGTCTGCTCAGCTCTGTGATGATTGCCTCCTGAGGTCCCTGTTCGGGCGCCACCTGCCTGGGACCAGCCCCAGCTGATCCAGGGTATTCGAAGGAGAGACGGCCTAGGCGACTATTTATATGCTCATCAGAGATATCAAGAATAATAGTATGAGGATAGCTCAGTAGGAATATTCGGGGGAGAAAAGAGACTGAGTAGCTTGGTTTACGCGGGAGACCAATACAATTTCAAGACAAGAAGTTTGCACCACTTACGTAGGCCAAAGGCCCCCTCTCGAATAGCGGAATTTGCCTCAGCCTAGACACCTTCTTGAGTAGTCTTAGCAGCCCAGGCATAATTAGTAAGCGTGGTGGGTTCCGTGCTCCAGATGGAGACTCAGCTGGAAGTTAAAGGGAGAATGACAAGGAATTTTATGAATTGGAGCTGTAAGTTAACACATTGACAGAGAGAGCGAGATGGTGGTGGGGGACAGCCCCCAGTAAAATCAGAGGTGAGAGCACAAAGCAATAAAGTCAGCAGACTCTGGTTTTTTGGGGGGTAGATGCTCGAGAATATCCGGGTGGTCTCCTGAGCCTCGATCCCGCATTTGCGAATGCCGAGCCTCCTTGCTCATGACCTTTGTCCAGAGTGGAATGCCTCACCGGCTCCCGGCACATGATCAGTGCATGCTCAGTCACGATATCAGTGTATGATCAGCCACGTGATCACTGACTGCAGTCACGTGATCAGCGCCTCTCAGTCACGTGGTCACCGTATGATAAACACGGGATCAGTGAACGATCAGCCACGTGATCACTGCATGCTCAGTCAGGTGGTCAGATCCTCATCCGCCACGTGATCAGTGCGTGCACCGTCACATGATCAGCGCTTGTCAGTCACTGATCACTGCATGAGAAACACGTGTTCAGTGCATGAGGAGCCACGTGATCAGTGCCTGATCATCCACGTCATCAGTGCATGTGTAGTCACGTGATCAGTGCATGATAGCCACGTGATCAGTGCATGCTCACTCACGTGATCTGTACGTGATCAGCCACGTGATCAGTGCCTGCAGAGTCACGGGATCAGGGCCTGCTGAGCTGCGTGATTCCTGCCGGCTCATCTGCATGATAATTGCCAGCTGAGCTGCGTGATTCCTGTCTGCTCATCTGCTTGACAATTGCCAGCTGAGCTGCGTGATTCCTGCCTGGTCACCTGCTTGATTATTGCCAGTTGAGCAGCATGATTCGTCACTGCTGAGCTCCATGCTTATTGCCTGTTGATTGCGTGGTTCGTGTCTGCTCAGCCATTTGTTTATTGCCTCCTGAGGACCCTGTTCTGGCCCCACCTGCCGAGGACAAGCCCCAGCTGATCCAGGGGATTCAAAGGAGAGATGGCCTAGGCGTCTATTTATATGCTAATCAGAGATATCATGAATAATAGTATGAGGATAGCTCAGTTGGAAAATTCGGTGGATAAAAGAGACTGAGTAGCTTGGTTTACGCGGGAGACCAATACAACTTCAAGACAAGAAGTCTGCTGGACTTACGTAGGCCGCAGGCGCCCTCTGGAATAGTGGAAGGTGCTTCACCCTAGACACCTTACCGAGTGGGTCTTAGCAGCCCAGGCATAATTAGTAAGCGTGGTGGGTTCCGCACTCCAGATGGAGACTCAGCTGGAAGTTACAGGGAAGAATGACAAGGAACTTTATGAATTGGAGCTGTAAGTTAACTCTTTGACAGAGAGAGCGAGATGGTGGTGGGGGACAGCCCCATGTAAAATCAGAGGTGAGAGCACAAAGCATTAAAGTAGGCAGACTCTGGTTTTTTTGGGGGGTAGATGCTGGATAATATCCGGGTGGATTCCTGAGGTTCGACCCCGCATTTGCGTATGCCGAGCCTCCTTCCTCATGACCTTTGTCCAGAGTGCAATGCCTCACCGGCTCCCGGCACGTGATCAGTGCAAGCTCAGTCACGATATCAGTGCATGATCAGCCACGTGATCACTGACTGCACAGTCACGTGATCAGCGCCTCTCAGTCACGTGATCACCGTATGATAAACACGTGATCAGTGAATGAGCAGCCACCTGATCACTGCATGCTCAGTCAGGTGGACACTTCCTGATCCACCACGTGATCAGTGCCTGCACAGGCACATGATCACCGCCTGTCAGTCACTGATCACTGCAGGAGAAACACCTGATCAGTGCATGATGAGCCACGTGATCAGTGCCTGATCATTCACATCATCAGTGCATTCGCAGTCACGTGATCAGTGCATGAGAGCCACGTGTTCAGTGCATGCTCAGTCTCGTGATCAGTACTTGATCAGCCACGTGATCAGGGCCTGCAGAGTCACGTGATCAGGGCCTGCTGTGCTGCGTTATTCCTGCCGGCTCATCTGCATGATAACTGCCAGTGAGCTGCGTGATTCCTGCCTGGTCACGTGCTTGATTATTGCCAGTTGAGCAGCATGATTCTTCACTGCTGAGCTCCATGCTTGTTGCCTGCTGGTTGCGTGGTTCATGTCTGCTCAGCTCTGTGATGATTGCCTCCTGAGGTCCCTGTTCGGGCGCCACCTGCCTGGGACCAGCCCCAGCTGATCCAGGGTATTCGAAGGAGAGACGGCCTAGGCGACTATTTATATGCTCATCAGAGATATCAAGAATAATAGTATGAGGATAGCTCAGTAGGAAAATTCGGGGGAGAAAAGAGACTGAGTAGCTTGGTTTACGCGAGAGACCAATACAACTTCAAGACAAGAAGTTTGCACCACTTACGTAGGCCAAAGGCCCCCTCTCGAATAGCAGAATTTGCCTCACCCTAGACACCTTCTCGAGTGGTCTTAGCAGCCCAGGCATAATTAGTAAGCGTGGTGGGTTCCGTGCTCCAGATGGAGACTCAGCTGGAATTTAAAGGGAGAATGACAAGGAATTTTATGAATTGGAGCTGTAAGTTAACACATTGACAGAGAGAGCGAGATGGTGGTGGGGGACAGCCCCATGTAAAATCAGAGGTGAGAGCACAAAGCAATAAAGTAAGCAGACTCTGGTTTTTTGGGGGTAGATGCTCGAGAATATCCGGGTGGTCTCCTGAGGCTCGATCCCACATTTGCGTATGCCGAGCCTCCTTGCTCATGACCTTTGTCCAGAGTGGAATGCCTCACCGGCTCCCGGCACATGATCAGTGCATGCTCAGTCACGATATCAGTGTATGATCAGCCACGTGATCACTGACTGCAGTCACGTGATCAGCGCCTCTCAGTCACGTGGTCACCGTATGATAAACACGGGATCAGTGAACGATCAGCCACGTGATCACTGCATGCTCAGTCAGGTGGTCAGATCCTGATCCGCCACGTGATCAGTGCGTGCACCGTCACATGATCAGCGCCTGTCAGTCACTGATCACTGCATGAGAAACACGTGTTCAGTGCATGAGGAGCCACGTGATCAGTGCCTGATCATCCACGTCATCAGTGCATGTGTAGTCACGTGATCAGTGCATGATAGCCACGTGATCAGTGCATGCTCAGTCACGTGATCTGTACATGATCAGCCACGTGATCAGTGCCTGCAGAGTCACGGGATCAGGGCCTGCTGAGCTGCGTGATTCCTGCCGGCTCATCTGCATGATAATTGCCAGCTGAGCTGCGTGATTCCTGTCTGCTCATCTGCTTGACAATTGCCAGCTGAGCTGCGTGATTCCTGCCTGGTCACCTGCTTGATTATTGCCAGTTGAGCAGCATGATTCGTCACTGCTGAGCTCCATGCTTATTGCCTGTTGATTGCGTGGTTCGTGTCTGCTCAGCCATTTGATTATTGCCTCCTGAGGACCCTGTTCTGGCCCCACCTGCCGAGGACAAGCCCCAGCTGATCCAGGGGATTCAAAGGAGAGATGGCCTAGGCGTCTATTTATATGCTAATCAGAGATATCAAGAATAATAGTATGAGGATAGCTCAGTTGGAAAATTCGGTGGATAAAAGAGACTGAGTAGCTTGGTTTACGCGGGAGACCAATACAACTTCAAGACAAGAAGTCTGCTGGACTTACGTAGGCCGCAGGCGCCCTCTGGAATAGTGGAAGGTGCTTCACCCTAGACACCTTACCGAGTGGGTCTTAGCAGCCCAGGCATAATTAGTAAGCGTGGTGGGTTCCGCACTCCAGATGGAGACTCAGCTGGAAGTTACAGGGAAGAATGACAAGGAACTTTATGAATTGGAGCTGTAAGTTAACTCTTTGACAGAGAGAGCGAGATGGTGGTGGGGGACAGCCCCATGTAAAATCAGAGGTGAGAGCACAAAGCATTAAAGTAGGCAGACTCTGGTTTTTTTGGGGGGTAGATGCTGGATAATATCCGGGTGGATTCCTGAGGTTCGACCCCGCATTTGCGTATGCCGAGCCTCCTTCCTCATGACCTTTGTCCAGAGTGCAATGCCTCACCGGCTCCCGGCACGTGATCAGTGCAAGCTCAGTCACGATATCAGTGCATGATCAGCCACGTGATCACTGACTGCACAGTCACGTGATCAGCGCCTCTCAGTCACGTGATCACCGTATGATAAACACGTGATCAGTGAATGATCAGCCACCTGATCACTGCATGCTCAGTCAGGTGGTCAGTTCCTGATCCACCACGTGATCAGTGCCTGCACAGGCACATGATCACCGCCTGTCAGTCACTGATCACTGCAGGAGAAACACCTGATCAGTGCATGATGAGCCACGTGATCAGTGCCTGATCATTCACATCATCAGTGCATTCGCAGTCACGTGATCAGTGCATGAGAGCCACGTGTTCAGTGCATGCTCAGTCTCGTGATCAGTACTTGATCAGCCACGTGATCAAGGCCTGCAGAGTCACGTGATCAGGGCCTGCTGTGCTGCGTTATTCCTGCCGGCTCATCTGCATGATAACTGCCAGTGAGCTGCGTGATTCCTGTCTGCTCATCTGCTTGACAATTGCCAGCTGAGCTGCGTGATTCCTGCCTGGTCACCTGCTTGATTATTGCCAGTTGAGCAGCATGATTCTTCACTGCTGAGCTCCATGCTTGTTGCCTGCTGATTGCGTGGTTCATGTCTGCTCAGCTCTGTGATGATTGCCTCCTGAGGTCCCTGTTCGGGCGCCACCTGCCTGGGACCAGCCCCAGCTGATCCAGGGTATTCGAAGGAGAGACGGCCTAGGCGACTATTTATATGCTCATCAGAGATATCAAGAATAATAGTATGAGGATAGCTCAGTAGGAAAATTCGGGGGAGAAAAGAGACTGAGTAGCTTGGTTTACGCGGGAGACCAATACAACTTCAAGACAAGAAGTTTGCACCACTTACGTAGGCGAAAGGCCCCCTCTCGAATAGCGGAATTTGCCTCACCCTAGACACCTTCTCGAGTGGTCTTAGCAGCCCAGGCATAATTAGTAAGCGTGGTGGGTTCCGTGCTCCAGATGGAGACTCAGCTGGAAGTTAAAGGGAAGAATGACAAGGAATTTTATGAATTGGAGCTGTAAGTTAACACATTGACAGAGAGAGCGAGATGGTGGTGGGGGACAGCCCCCAGTAAAATCAGAGGTGAGAGCACAAAGCAATAAAGTAAGCAGACTCTGGTTTTTTGGGGGGTAGATGCTCGAGAATATCCGGGTGGTCTCCTGAGGCTCGATCCCACATTTGCGTATGCCGAGCCTCCTTGCTCATGACCTTTGTCCAGAGTGGAATGCCTCACCGGCTCCCGGCACATGATCAGTGCATGCTCAGTCACGATATCAGTGTATGATCAGCCACGTGATCACTGACTGCAGTCACGTGATCAGCGCCTCTCAGTCACGAGATCACCGTATGATAAACACGTGATCAGTGAACGATCAGCCACGTGATCACTGCATGCTCAGTCAGGTGGTCAGATCCTGATCAGCCACGTGATCAGTGCGTGCACCGTCACATGATCAGCGCCTGTCACTCACTGATCACTGCATGAGAAACACGTGTTCAGTGCATGAGGAGCCACGTGATCAGTGCCTGATCATCCACGTCATCAGTGCATGTGTAGTCACGTGATCAGTGCATGATAGCCACGTGATCAGTGCATGCTCAGTCACGTGATCTGTACATGATCAGCCACGTGATCAGTGCCTGCAGAGTCACGGGATCAGGGCCTGCTGAGCTGCGTGATTCCTGCCGGCTCATCTGCATGATAATTGCCAGCTGAGCTGCGTGATTCCTGTCTGCTCATCTGCTTGACAATTGCCAGCTGAGCTGCGTGATTCCTGCCTGGTCACCTGCTTGATTATTGCCAGTTGAGCAGCATGATTCGTCACTGCTGAGCTCCATGCTTATTGCCTGTTGATTGCGTGGTTCGTGTCTGCTCAGCCATTTGTTTATTGCCTCCTGAGGACCCTGTTCTGGCCCCACCTGCCGAGGACAAGCCCCAGCTGATCCAGGGGATTCAAAGGAGAGATGGCCTAGGCGTCTATTTATATGCTAATCAGAGATATCATGAATAATAGTATGAGGATAGCTCAGTTGGAAAATTCGGTGGATAAAAGAGACTGAGTAGCTTGGTTTACGCGGGAGACCAATACAACTTCAAGACAAGAAGTCTGCTGGACTTACGTAGGCCGAAGGCACCCTCTGGAATAGTGGAAGGTGCTTCACCCTAGACACCTTACCGAGTGGGTCTTAGCAGCCCAGGCATAATTAGTAAGCGTGGTGGGTTCCGCACTCCAGATGGAGACTCAGCTGGAAGTTACAGGGAAGAATGACAAGGAACTTTATGAATTGGAGCTGTAAGTTAACTCTTTGACAGAGAGAGCGAGATGGTGGTGGGGGACAGCCCCATGTAAAATCAGAGGTGAGAGCACAAAGCATTAAAGTAGGCAGACTCTGGTTTTTTTGGGGGTAGATGCTGGATAATATCCGGGTGGATTCCTGAGGTTCGACCCCGCATTTGCGTATGCCGAGCCTCCTTTCTCATGACCTTTGTCCAGAGTGCAATGCCTCACCGGCTCCCGGCACGTGATCAGTGCAAGCTCAGTCACGATATCAGTGCATGATCAGCCACGTGATCACTGACTGCACAGTCACGTGATCAGCGCCTCTCAGTCACGTGATCACCGTATGATAAACACGTGATCAGTGAATGATCAGCCACCTGATCACTGCATGCTCAGTCAGGTGGTCAGTTCCTGATCCACCACGTGATCAGTGCCTGCACAGGCACATGATCACCGCCTGTCAGTCACTGATCACTGCAGGAGAAACACCTGATCAGTGCATGATGAGCCACGTGATCAGTGCCTGATCATTCACATCATCAGTGCATTCGCAGTCACGTGATCAGTGCATGAGAGCCACGTGTTCAGTGCATGCTCAGTCTCGTGATCAGTACTTGATCAGCCACGTGATCAGGGCCTGCAGAGTCACGTGATCAGGGCCTGCTGTGCTGCGTTATTCCTGCCGGCTCATCTGCATGATAACTGCCAGTGAGCTGCGTGATTCCTGTCTGCTCATCTGCTTGACAATTGCCAGTTGAGCTGCGTGATTCCTGCCTGGTCACCTGCTTGATTATTGCCAGTTGAGCAGCATGATTCTTCACTGCTGAGCTCCATGCTTGTTGCCTGCTGATTGCGTGGTTCATGTCTGCTCAGCTCTGTGATGATTGCCTCCTGAGGTCCCTGTTCGGGCGCCACCTGCCTGGGACCAGCCCCAGCTGATCCAGGGTATTCGAAGGAGAGACGGCCTAGGCGACTATTTATATGCTCATCAGAGATATCAAGAATAATAGTATGAGGATAGCTCAGTAGGAATATTCGGGGGAGAAAAGAGACTGAGTAGCTTGGTTTACGCGGGAGACCAATACAATTTCAAGACAAGAAGTTTGCACCACTTACGTAGGCCAAAGGCCCCCTCTCGAATAGCGGAATTTGCCTCAGCCTAGACACCTTCTTGAGTAGTCTTAGCAGCCCAGGCATAATTAGTAAGCGTGGTGGGTTCTGTGCTCCAGATGGAGACTCAGCTGGAAGTTAAAGGGAGAATGACAAGGAATTTTATGAATTGGAGCTGTAAGTTAACACATTGACAGAGAGAGCGAGATGGTGGTGGGGGACAGCCCCCAGTAAAATCAGAGGTGAGAGCACAAAGCAATAAAGTCAGCAGACTCTGGTTTTTTGGGGGGTAGATGCTCGAGAATATCCGGGTGGTCTCCTGAGCCTCGATCCCGCATTTGCGAATGCCGAGCCTCCTTGCTCATGACCTTTGTCCAGAGTGGAATGCCTCACCGGCTCCCGGCACATGATCAGTGCATGCTCAGTCACGATATCAGTGTATGATCAGCCACGTGATCACTGACTGCAGTCACGTGATCAGCGCCTCTCAGTCACGTGGTCACCGTATGATAAACACGGGATCAGTGAAAGATCAGCCACGTGATCACTGCATGCTCAGTCAGGTGGTCAGATCCTCATCCGCCACGTGATCAGTGCGTGCACCGTCACATGATCAGCGCTTGTCAGTCACTGATCACTGCATGAGAAACACGTGTTCAGTGCATGAGGAGCCACGTGATCAGTGCCTGATCATCCACGTCATCAGTGCATGTGTAGTCACGTGATCAGTGCATGATAGCCACGTGATCAGTGCATGCTCAGTCACGTGATCTGTACGTGATCAGCCACGTGATCAGTGCCTGCAGAGTCACGGGATCAGGGCCTGCTGAGCTGCGTGATTCCTGCCGGCTCATCTGCATGATAATTGCCAGCTGAGCTGCGTGATTCCTGTCTGCTCATCTGCTTGACAATTGCCAGCTGAGCTGCGTGATTCCTGCCTGGTCACCTGCTTGATTATTGCCAGTTGAGCAGCATGATTCGTCACTGCTGAGCTCCATGCTTATTGCCTGTTGATTGCGTGGTTCGTGTCTGCTCAGCCATTTGTTTATTGCCTCCTGAGGACCCTGTTCTGGCCCCACCTGCCGAGGACAAGCCCCAGCTGATCCAGGGGATTCAAAGGAGAGATGGCCTAGGCGTCTATTTATATGCTAATCAGAGATATCATGAATAATAGTATGAGGATAGCTCAGTTGGAAAATTCGGTGGATAAAAGAGACTGAGTAGCTTGGTTTACGCGGGAGACCAATACAACTTCAAGACAAGAAGTCTGCTGGACTTACGTTGGCCGCAGGCGCCCTCTGGAATAGTGGAAGGTGCTTCACCCTAGACACCTTACCGAGTGGGTCTTAGCAGCCCAGGCATAATTAGTAAGCGTGGTGGGTTCCGCACTCCAGATGGAGACTCAGCTGGAAGTTACAGGGAAGAATGACAAGGAACTTTATGAATTGGAGCTGTAAGTTAACTCTTTGACAGAGAGAGCGAGATGGTGGTGGGGGACAGCCCCATGTAAAATCAGAGGTGAGAGCACAAAGCATTAAAGTAGGCAGACTCTGGTTTTTTTGGGGGTAGATGCTGGATAATATCCGGGTGGATTCCTGAGGTTCGACCCCGCATTTGCCTATGCCGAGCCTCCTTCCTCATGGCCTTTGTCCAGAGTGGAATGCCTCACCGTCTCCCAGCACGTGATCAGTGCAAGCTCAGTCACGATATCAGTGCATGATCAGCCACGTGATCACTGACTGCACAGTCACGTGATCAGCGCCTCTCAGTCACGTGATCACCGTATGATAAACACGTGATCAGTGAATGAGCAGCCACCTGATCACTGCATGCTCAGTCAGGTGGACACTTCCTGATCCACCACGTGATCAGTGCCTGCACAGGCACATGATCACCGCCTGTCAGTCACTGATCACTGCAGGAGAAACACCTGATCAGTGCATGATGAGCCACGTGATCAGTGCCTGATCATTCACATCATCAGTGCATTCGCAGTCACGTGATCAGTGCATGAGAGCCACGTGTTCAGTGCATGCTCAGTCTCGTGATCAGTACTTGATCAGCCACGTGATCAGGGCCTGCAGAGTCACGTGATCAGGGCCTGCTGTGCTGCGTTATTCCTGCCGGCTCATCTGCATGATAACTGCCAGTGAGCTGCGTGATTCCTGCCTGGTCACGTGCTTGATTATTGCCAGTTGAGCAGCATGATTCTTCACTGATGAGCTCCATGCTTGTTGCCTGCTGGTTGCGTGGTTCATGTCTGCTCAGCTCTGTGATGATTGCCTCCTGAGGTCCCTGTTCGGGCGCCACCTGCCTGGGACCAGCCCCACCTGATCCAGGGTATTCGAAGGAGAGACGGCCTAGGCGACTATTTATATGCTCATCAGAGATATCAAGAACAATAGTATGAGGATAGCTCAGTAGGAAAATTCGGGGGAGAAAAGAGACTGAGTAGCTTGGTTTACGAGAGAGACCAATACAACTTCAAGACAAGAAGTTTTCACCACTTACGTAGGCCAAAGGCCCCCTCTCGAATAGCAGAATTTGCCTCACCCTAGACACCTTCTCGAGTGGTCTTAGCAGCCCAGGCATAATTAGTAAGCGTGGTGGGTTCCGTGCTCCAGATGGAGACTCAGCTGGAATTTAAAGGGAGAATGACAAGGAATTTTATGAATTGGAGCTGTAAGTTAACACATTGACAGAGAGAGCGAGATGGTGGTGGGGGACAGCCCCATGTAAAATCAGAGGTGAGAGCACAAAGCAATGTAGTAAGCAGACTCTGGTTTTTTTGGGGGTAGATGCTCGAGAATATCCGGGTGGTCTCCTGAGGCTCGATCCCACATTTGCGTATGCCGAGCCTCCTTGCTCATGACCTTTGTCCAGAGTGGAATGCCTCACCGGCTCCCGGCACATGATCAGTGCATGCTCAGTCACCATATCAGTGTATGATCAGCCACGTGATCACTGACTGCAGTCACGTGATCAGCGCCTCTCAGTCACGTGGTCACCGTATGATAAACACGGGATCAGTGAACGATCAGCCACGTGATCACTGCATGCTCAGTCAGGGGGTCAGATCCTCATCCGCCACGTGATCAGTGCGTGCACCGTCACATGATCAGCACCTGTCAGTCACTGATCACTGTATGAGAAACACGTGTTCAGTGCATGAGGAGCCATGTGATCAGTGCCTGATCATCCACGTCATCAGTGCATGTGTAGTCACGTGATCAGTGCATGATAGCCACGTGATCAGTGCATGCTCAGTCACGTGATCTGTACATGATCAGCCACGTGATCAGTGCCTGCAGAGTCACGGGATCAGGGCCTGCTGAGCTGCGTGATTCCTGCCGGCTCATCTGCTTGACAATTGCCAGCTGAGCTGCGTGATTCCTGTCTGCTCATCTGCTTGACAATTGCCAGCTGAGCTGCATGATACCTGCCTGGTCACCTGCTTGATTATTGCCAGTTGAGCAGCATGATTCGTCACTGCTGAGCTCCATGCTTATTGCCTGTTGATTGCGTGGTTCGTGTCTGCTCAGCCATTTGATTATTGCCTCCTGAGGACCCTGTTCTGGCCCCACCTGCCGAGGACAAGCCCCAGTTGATCCAGGGGATTCAAAGGAGAGATGGCCTAGGCGTCTATTTATATGCTAATCAGAGATATCAAGAATAATAGTATGAGGATAGCTCAGTTGGAAAATTCGGTGGATAAAAGAGACTGAGTAGCTTGGTTTACGCGGGAGACCAATACAACTTCAAGACAAGAAGTCTGCTCGACTTACGTAGGCCGCAGGCGCCCTCTGGAATAGTGGAAGGTGTTTCACCCTAGACACCTTACCGAGTGGGTCTTAGCAGCCCAGGCATAATTAGTAAGCGTGGTGGGTTCCGCACTCCAGATGGAGACTCAGCTGGAAGTTATAGGGAAGAATGGCAAGGAACTTTATGAATTGGAGCTGTAAGTTAACACTTTCACAGAGAGAGCGAGATGGTGGTGGGGGACAGCCCCATGTAAAATCAGAGGTGAGAGCACAAAGCATTAAAGTAGGCAGACTCTGGTTTTTTGGGGGGTAGATGCTGGATAATATCCGGGTGGATTCCTGAGGTTCGACCCCGCATTTGCCTATGCCGAGCCTCCTTCCTCATGACCTTTGTCCAGAGTGCAATGCCTCACCGGCTCCCGGCACGTGATCAGTGCAAGCTCAGTCACGATATCAGTGCATGATCAGGCACGTGATCACAGACTGCACAGTCACGTGATCAGCGCCTCTCAGTCACGTGATCACCGTATGATAAACACGTGATCAGTGAATGATCAGCCACCTGATCACTGCATGCTCAGTCAGGTGGTCAGTTCCTGATCCACCACGTGATCAGTGCCTGCAAAGGCACATGATCACCGCCTGTCAGTCACTGATCACTGCAGGAGAAACACCTGATCAGTGCATGATGAGCCACGTGATCAGTGCCTGATCATTCACATCATCAGTGCATTCGCAGTCACGTGATCAGTGCATGAGAGCCACGTGTTCAGTGCATGCTCAGTCTCGTGATCAGTACTTGATCAGCCACGTGATCAGGGCCTGCAGAGTCACGTGATCAGGGCCTGCTGTGCTGCGTTATTCCTGCCGGCTCATCTGCATGATAACTGCCAGTGAGCTGCGTGATTCCTGTCTGCTCATCTGCTTGACAATTGCCAGCTGAGCTGCGTGATTCCTGCCTGGTCACCTGCTTGATTATTGCCAGTTGAGCAGCATGATTCTTCACTGCTGAGCTCCATGCTTGTTGCCTGCTGATTGCGTGGTTCATGTCTGCTCAGCTCTGTGATGATTGCCTCCTGAGGTCCCTGTTGGGGCGCCACCTGCCTGGGACCAGCCCCAGCTGATCCAGGGTATTCGAAGGAGAGACGGCCTAAGCGACTATTTATATGCTCATCAGAGATATCAAGAATAATAGTATGAGGATAGCTCAGTAGGAAAATTTGGGGGAGAAAAGAGACTGAGTAGCTTGGTTTACGCGGGAGACCAATACAACTTCAAGACAAGAAGTTTGCACCACTTACGTAGGCGAAAGGCCCCCTCTCGAATAGCGGAATTTGGCTCACCCTAGACACCTTCTCGAGTGGTCTTAGCAGCCCAGGCATAATTAGTAAGCGTGGTGGGTTCCGTGCTCCAGATGGAGACTCAGCTGGAAGTTAAAGGGAAGAATGACAAGGAATTTTATGAATTGGAGCTGTAAGTTAACACATTGACAGAGAGAGCGAGATGGTGGTGGGGGACAGCCCCCATTAAAATCAGAGGTGAGAGCACAAAGCAATATAGTAAGCAGACTCTGGTTTTTTGGGGGGTAGATGCTCCAGAATATCCGGGTGGTCTCCTGAGGCTCGATCCCACATTTGCGTATGCCGAGCCTCCTTGCCCATGACCTTTGTCCAGAGTGGAATGCCTCACCGGCTCCCGGCACATGATCAGTGCATGCTCAGTCACGATATCAGTGTATGATCAGCCACGTGATCACTGACTGCAGTCACGTGATCAGCGCCTCTCAGTAACGAGATCACCGTATGATAAACACGTGATCAGTGAACGATCAGCCACGTGATCACTGCATGCTCAGTCAGGTGGTCAGATCCTGATCAGCCACGTGATCAGTGCGTGCACCGTCACATGATCAGCGCCTGTCAGTCACTGATCACTGCAGGAGAAACACGTGATCAGTGCCTGATCATCCACGTCATCAGTGCATGTGTAGTCACGTGATCAGTGCATGATAACCACGTGATCAGTGCATGCTCAGTCACGTGATCTGTACGTGATCAACCACGTGATCAGTGCCTGCAGAGTCACGGGATCAGGGCCTGCTGAGCTGCGTGATTCCTGCCGGCTCATCTGCATGATAATTGCCAGTGAGCTGCGTGATTCCTGCCTGGTCACCTGCTTGATTATTGCGAGTTGAGCAGCATGATTCTTCACTGCTGAGCTCCATGCTTGTTGCCTGCTGATTGCGTGGTTCATGTCTGCTCAGCTCTGTGATGATTGCCTCCTGAGGTCCCTGTTCGGGCGCCACCTGCCTGGCACCAGCCCAGCTGATCCAGGGTATTCGAAGGAGAGACGGCCTAGGCGACTATTTATATGCTCATCAGAGATATCAAGAATAATAGTATGAGGATAGCTCAGTAGGAAAATTCGGGGGAGAAAAGAGACTGAGTAGCTTGGTTTACGCGGGAGACCAATACAATTTCAAGACAAGAATTTTGCACCACTTACGTAGGCCAAAGGCCCCCTCTCGAATAGCGGAATTTGGCTCACCCTAGACACCTTCTCGAGTGGTCTTAGCAGCCCAGGCATAATTAGTAAGCGTGGTGGGTTCCGTGCTCCAGATGGAGACTCAGCTGGAAGTTAAAGGGAAGAATGACAAGGAATTTTATGAATTGGAGCTGTAAGTTAACACATTGACAGAGAGAGCGAGATGGTGGTGGGGGACAGCCCCCAGTAAAATCAGAGGTGAGAGCACAAAGCAATAAATAAGCAGACTCTGGTTTTTTGGGGGGTAGATTCTCGAGAATATCCGGGTGGTCTCCTGAGCCTCGATCCCGCATTTGCGTATGCCGAGCCTCCTTGCCCATGACCTTTGTCCAGAGTGGAATGCCTCACCGGCTCCCGGCACATGATCAGTGCATGCTCAGTCACGATATCAGTGTATGATCAACCACGTGATCACTAACTGCAGTCACGTGATCAGCGCCTCTCAGTCACGTGGTCACCGTATGATAAACACGGGATCAGTGAACGATCAACCACGTGATCACTGCATGCTCAGTCAGGTGGTCAGATCCTGATCAGCCACGTGATCAGTGCCTGCACAGGCACATGATCACCGCCTGTCAGTCACTGATCACTGCATGAGAAACACGTGTTCAGTGCATGAGGAGCCACGTGATCAGTGCCTGATCATCCACGTCATCAGGGCATGTGTAGTCCACGTGATCAGTGCATGATAGCCACGTGATTAGTGCATGCTCAGTCACGTGATCTGTACGTGATCAGCCACGTGATCAGTGCCTGCAGAGTCACGGGATCAGGGCCTGCTGAGCTGCATGATTCCTGCCGGCTCATCTGCATGATAATTGCCAGCTGAGCTGCGTGATTCCTGTCTGCTCATCTGCTTGACAATTGCCAGCTGAGCTGCGTGAATCCTGCCTGGTCACCTGCTTGATTATTGCCAGTTGAGCAGCATGATTCGTCACTGCTGAGCTCCATGCTTATTGCCTGTTGATTGTGTGGTTCGTGTCTGCTCAGCCATTTGATTATTGCCTCCTGAGGACCCTGTTCTGGCCCCACCTGCCGAGGACAAGCCCCAGCTGATCCAGGGGATTCAAAGGAGAGATGGGCTAGGCGTCTATTTATATTCTCATCAGAGATATCAAGAATAATAGTATGAGGATAGCTCAGTTGGAAAATTCGGTGGATTAAAAGAGACTGAGTAGCTTGGTTTACGCGGGGAGACCAATACAACTTCAAGACAAGAAGTCTGCTGGACTTACGTAGGCCGCAGGCGCCCTCTGGAATAGTGGAAGGTGCTTCACCCTAGACACCTTACCGAGTGGGTCTTAGCAGCCCAGGCATAATTAGTAAGCGTGGTGGGTTCCGCACTCCAGATGGAGACTCAGCTGGAAGTTACAGGGAAAGAATGGCAAGGAACTTTATGAATTGGAGCTGTAAGTTAAACACTTTCACAGAGGAGAGCGAGATGGTGGTGGGGGACAGCCGCATGTAAAATCAGAGGTGAGAGCACAAAGCATAAAAGTAGGCAGACTCTGGTTTTTTTGGGGGTAGATGCTGGATAATATCCGGGTGGATTCCTGAGGTTTGACCCCGCATTTGCCTATGCCGAGCCTCCTTCCTCATGACCTTTGTCCAGAGTGCAATGCCTCACCGGCTCCCGGCACGTGATCAGTGCAAGCTCAGTCACGATATCAGTGCATGATCAGCACGTGATCACAGACTGCACAGTCACGTGATCAGCGCCTCTCAGTCACGTGATCACCGTATGATAAACACGTGATCAGTGAATGATCAGCCACCTGGATCACTGCATGCTCAGTCAGGTGGTCAGTTCCTGAGCCACCACGTGATCAGTGCCTGCACAGGCACATGATCACCGCTGTCAGTCACTGATCACTGCAGGAGAGAAACACCTGATCAGTGCATGATGAGCACGTGATCAGTGCATGTGTAGTCACGTGATCAGTGCATGATAAACCACGTGATCAGTTGCATGCTCAGTCACGTGATCTGTACGGATCAACCACGTGATCAGTGCCTGCAGAGTCACGGGATCATTGCCTGCTGAGCTGCGTGATTCCTGCCGGCTCATCTGCATGATAATGGCAGTGAGCTGGGTGAGTACGCTGCTGGTCACCGCTTGATTATTGCGAGTTGAGCAGACATATCTCTTCACTGCTGAGCTCCATGCTTTGTGCCTGCTGATTGCGTGGGTTCATGTCTGCTCAGCTCTGTGATGATTTCGCCTCCTGAGGTCCCTGTTCGGGCCTGCCACCCTGCCTGGGACCATCCCCAGCTGATGCCAGGGTATTACGAAGGGAAGAGACGGCCTAGGCGACTATTATATGCATCATCAGAGATATTAAGAATAATAGTATGAGGATAGCTCAGTAGGAAAATTCGCGGGGAGAAAGAGACTGAGTAGCTTGGTTTACGCGGGAGACCAATAAACATTTCAAGACAAGAAGTTTGCCACAACTTACGTAGGCCCAAAGGTCCCCCTCTCGAATAGCGGAATTTGGCCTCACCTAGACACCTTCTCGAGTGGTCTTAGCAGCCCAGGCATAATAGTAAGCGTGGTGGGTTCCGTGCTCCAGATGGAGACTCAGCTGGAAGTTAAAGGGAAGAATGACAAGGAATTTTATGAATTGGAGCTGTAAGTTTAACACATGACAGAGAGAGCGAGATGGTGGTGGGGGACAGCCCCAGTCAATCAGAGGTGAGAGCACAAAAGCAATATAGTAAGCAGGACTCTGGTTTTTTGGGGGTAGATGCTCCAAGAATATCCCGGGTGGTCTCCTGAGCCTCGATCCCACTTTGCGTATGCCGAGCCTCCTTGCTCCATGACCTTTGTCCAGAGTGGAATGCCTCACCGGCTCCCGGGCACATGATCAGTGCACGCTCAGTCACGATATCAGTGTATGACAGCCACGTGATCACTGACTGCAGTCACGTGATCAGCGCCTCTCAGTCACGGAGTCACCGTATGATAAACACGTGATCAGTGAACGATCAGCCACGTGATCACTGCATGCTCAGTCAGGTGGTCAGATCCTGATCAGCCACGTGATCAGTGCGTGCACCGTCACATGATCAGCGCCTGTCAGTCACTGATCACTGCATGAGAAACACGTGTTCAGTGCATGAGGAGCCACGTGATCAGTGCCTGATCATCCACGTCATCAGTGCATGTGTAGTCACGTGATCAGTGCATGATAACCACGTGATCAGTGCATGCTCAGTCACGTGATCTGTACGTGATCAGCCACGTGATCAGTGCCTGCAGAGTCACGGGATCAGGGCCTGCTGAGCTGCGTGATTCCTGCCGGCTCATCTGCATGATAATTGCCAGCTGAGCTGCGTGATTCCTGTCTGCTCATCTGCTTGACAATTGCCAGCTGAGCTGCATGATTCCTGCCTGGTCACCTGCTTGATTATTGCCAGTTGAGCAGCATGATTCGTCACTGCTGAGCTCCATGCTTATTGCCTGTTGATTGCGTGGTTCGTGTCTGCTCAGCCATTTGATTATTGCCTCCTGAGGACCCTGTTCGGGCCCACCTGCCGAGGACAAGCCCCAGCTGATCCAGGGGATTCAAAGGAGAGATGGCCTAGGCGTCTATTTATATGCTAATCAGAGATATCAAGAATAATAGTATGAGGATAGCTCAGTTGGAAAATTCGGTGGATAAAAGAGACTGAGTAGCTTGGTTTACGCGGGAGACCAATACAACTTCAAGACAAGAAGTCTGCTGGACTTACGTAGGCCGCAGGCGCCCTCTGGAATAGTGGAAGGTGCTTCACCCTAGACACCTTACCGAGTGGGTCTTAGCAGCCCAGGCATAATTAGTAAGCGTGGTGGGTTCCGCACTCCAGATGGAGACTCAGCTGGAAGTTACAGGGAAGAATGACAAGGAACTTTATGAATTGGAGCTGTAAGTTAACTCTTTGACAGAGAGAGCGAGATGGTGGTGGGGGACAGCCCCATGTAAAATCAGAGGTGAGAGCACAAAGCATTAAAGTAGGCAGACTCTGGTTTTTTTGGGGGTAGATGCTGGATAATATCCGGGTGGATTCCTGAGGTTCGACCCCGCATTTGCGTATGCCGAGCCTCCTTCCTCATGACCTTTGTCCAGAGTGCAATGCCTCACCGGCTCCCGGCACGTGATCAGTGCAAGCTCAGTCACGATATCAGTGCATGATCAGCCACGTGATCACTGACTGCACAGTCACGTGATCAGCGCCTCTCAGTCACGTGATCACCGTATGATAAACACGTGATCAGTGAATGATCAGCCACCGGATCACTGCATGCTCAGTCAGGTGGTCAGATCCTGATCCACCACGTGATCAGTGCCTGCACCGCACATGATCACCGCCTGTCAGTCACTGATCACTGCAGGAGAAACACTGATCAGTGCATGATGAGCCACGTGATCAGTGCCTGATCATTCACATCATCAGTGCATTCGCAGTCACGTGATCAGTGCATGAGAGCCACGTGATTCAGTGCATGCTCAGTCACGTGATCTGTACTTGATCAGCCACGTGATCAGGGCCTGCAGAGTCACGTGATCAGGGCCTGCTGAGCTGCGTTATTCCTGCCGCTCATCTGCATGATAACTGCCAGTGAGCTGCGTGATTCCTGTCTGCTCATCTGCTTGACAATTGCCAGCTGAGTCGTGATTCCTGCCTGGTCACCTGCTTGATTATTGCCAGTTGAGCAGCATGATTCTTCACTGCTGAGCTCCATGCTTGTTGCCTGCTGATTGCGTGGTTCATGTCTGCTCAGCTCTGTGATGATTGCCTCCTGAGGTCCCTGTTCGGGCGCCACCTGCCTGGGACAAGCCCCAGCTGATCCAGGGTATTCGAAGGAGAGACGGCCTAGGCGACTATTTATATGCTCATCAGA
>NW_020868041.1:0-47337 GCF_003369695.1 Bos indicus x Bos taurus
TTTTCCTACTGAGCTATCCTAATATATTATTCTTGACATCTCTGATTAGCATATAAATAGTCGCCTAGGCCATCTTCCTTCCAATACCCTGGATCAGCTGGGGTGGTCCCGGCAGGTGGCGCCCGAACAGGGACCTCAGGAGGCAATACTCAAAGAGCTGAGCAGACACGAACCACGCAATCAGCAGGCATAAGCATGGAGCTCAGCAGTGACCAATCATGCTGCTCAACTGGCAATGAATCAAGCAGGTGACCTGGCAGGAATCAAGCAGCTCAGCCAGCAATTGTCAAGCAGATGAGCCGACAGGAATCACGCAGTTCAGCTGCAATGTCATGCAGAAGAGACGGCAGGAATCACGCAGCTCAGCAGGCCCTGTTCACATGACTCTGCAGGCACTGATCACGTGGCTGATCAAGTCACAGATCACGTGGACTGAGCATGCAACTGATCACGTGGCTCTCCTGGCACTGATCACTGACTTCGCATGCACTGATGACGTGGCTGATCAGGCACTGATCACATGGCTCATCATGCACTGATCACGTGTTTCTCAGGCAATGATCAGTGACTGACAGGCGCTGATCATGGGACTGTGCACGCACTGATCACGTGGCTATCATGCACTGATCACAACTGGGCATGCACTGATGTCGGGGCTGATGGGCACTGATCACGTGTTTATCAGGCAGTGATCAGTGACTGACAGGCGCTGATCATGGGACTGTGCACGCACTGATCACGTGGCTGATCAGGAACTGACCACCTGACTGCGCATGCAGTGATCACGTGGCTGGTCGTTCAGTGATCACGTGTTTATCATACGGTGATCACGTGACTGAGAGGCGCTGATCACGTGACTGTGCCGTCAGTGATCACGTGGCTGATCATTCACTGATGCACTGATATCGTGCCTGAGCATGCACTGATCATGTGCCCGGGAGCCGGTGAGGCATTCCACTCTGGACAAAGGTCATGAGGAAGAGGCCGGCAAACGCAATGCGGGCATCATAGCCTCGGAGTTCCACCCGGATATTCCCGAGCATCTCCCCCCAAGAAAAACCAGAGTCTGCCCTAACTGTTATTGGCTTTGTGCTCTCACCTCTGATTTCACGGGGTGCTGTCCTCCACCACCATCTCGCCTCTCTCTGCTCAAAGAGTTAACTTACAGCTCCAATTCATAAGTTCCTTGTCATTTTTCCTTTAACTTCCAGCTGAGTCTCCATCTGGACCGAGGAAACCCTCCACGCTTACTAATTATGCCTGGGCTGCTAAGACCCACTCGAGAAGGTGTCTAGGGTGAGGCACCTTCGCTATTCGAGAGGGGCGCCTGCGTCCTACGTAAGTGGTGCAAACTTCTTGTCTTGAAGTTTGATTTGGTCTCCCGCGTAAACCAAGCTACTCAGTCTTCTTTCTCCACCGAATTTTCCTACTGAGCTATCCTAATATTATTATTCTTGACATCTCTGATTATCATATAAATAGTCGCCTAGGCCATCTCTCCTTCAAATACCCTGGATCAGCTGGGGCTGGTCCCAGCAGGTGGCGCCTGAACAGGGACCTCAGGAGGCAATACTCAAAGAGCTGAGCAGACACGAACCACGCAATCAGCAGGCAATAAGCATGGAGCTCAGCAGTGACCGTATCATGCTGCTCAACTGCCAATAATCAAGCAGGTGACCTGGCAGGAATCACGCAGCTCAGCTGGTAATTGTCAAGCAGATGAGCCGACAGGAATCAACGCAGCTTGAGCTGGCAATTGTCAAGCAGAATGAGCCGACAGGAATCACGCAGCTGAGCTGGCAATTGTCATGCAGATGAGCCGGCAGGAATCACGCAGCTCAGCAGGCCCTGATCACGTGACTCTGCAGGCACTGATCACGTGGCTGATCAAGTACAGATCAGGTGACTGAGCATGCAATGATCCCGGTGGCTACCAGGCACTGATCACGTGACTTCGAATGCACTGATGACGTGGCTGATCAGGCAGTGATCACGTGTTTATCAGGCAGTGATCAGTGACTGACCGGCGCTGATCATGGGACTGTGCACGCACAGATCACGGGGCTATCATGCACTGATCACGTGACTGCGCATGCACTGATGACGTGGCTGATTGGGCACTTATCACGTTTTCTCAGCAGTGATCAGTGACTGAAAGGCGCTGATTATGGAACTGTGCACCACTGATCAAGTGGCTGATCAGGAACTGACAACCTGACTGCACATGCAGTGATCACGTGGCTGTTTATTCACTGAACACGTGTTTATCATACGGTGATTCATGTGACTGAGAGGCGCTGATCACGTGACTGTGCCGTCAGTGATCACGTGGCTGATCAAGCACTGATATTGTGAAGGAGCATGCACTGATCATGTGCCGGGAGCCGGTGAGGCATTCCAGTCTGGACAAAGGTCATGAGGAAGGAGGCTCGGCATACGCAACTGCGGGATCGAGCCTCAGGAGTCCACCCGGATATTCTCCAGGATCTCCCCCCCAAAAAACCAGAGTCTGCCTACTATATTGCTTTGTGCTCTCACCTCTGATTTCACTTGGGTCTGTCCCCCCTCCACCATCTCGCTCTCTCTGTCAAAGAGTTAACTTACAGCTCCAATTCATAAAGTTCCTTGTCATTCTTCCCTTTAACATCCAGCTGAGTCTCCATCTGGATCGAGGAACCCACCAGGCTTACTAATTATGCCTGGGCTGCTAAGACCCACTCGAGAAGGTGTCTAGGGTTAGGCACCTTCCGCTACTCGAGAGGGCGCCTGCGGCCTACGTAAGTGGTGCAAACTTCTTGTCTTGAAGTTTGATTGGTCTCCAGCGTAAACCAAGCTACTCAGTCTCTTTTCTCTACCGAATTTTCCTACTGAGCTATCCTCATATTATTATTCTTGACGTCTCTGACGAGCATATAAATAGTCGCCTAGGCCATCTCTCCTTCCAATACCCTGGATCAACTGGGGCTGGTCCCCGGCAGGTGGCGCCCGAACAGGGACCTCATGAGGCAATACTCAAAGAGCTGAGCAGACACGAACCACGCAATCAGCAGGCAATAAGCATGGAGCTCAGCAGTGACGAATCATGCTGCTCAACTGGCAATAATCAAGCAGGTGACCAGGCAGGAATCACGCAGCTCAGCTGGCAATTGTTAAGCAGATGAGCCGACAGGAATCACGCAGCTCAGCTGGCAATTGTCAAGCAGATGAGCCGACAGGAATCACGCAGCTCAGCTGGCAATTGTCATGCAGATGAGCCGGCAGGCATCACGCAGCTCAGCAGGCCCTGATCACGTGACTCTGCAGGCACTGATCACGTGGCTCTCATGCACTGATCACGTGTTTCTTAGGCAATGAACAGTGACTGACAGGCGCTGATCATGGGACTGTGCACGCACTGATCACGTGGCTCTAATGCACTGATCACGTTTTTCTTAGGCAGTGATCAGTGACTGACAGGCGCTCATCATGGGACTGTGCACACACTGATCACGTGGCTATCATGCACTGATCACGTGACTGCGCATGCACTGATGACGTGGCTGATCTGGCACTGATCACGTGTTTATCAGGCAGTGATCACTGACTGAGAGGTGCTGATCACGGGACTGTGCACGCACTGATCACGTGGCTGATCAAGCACCGATATCATGACTGAGCATGCACTGCTCATGTGCCGGGAGCCGGTGAGGCATTCCACTCTGGACTAAGGTCATGAGGAGGAGGCTCGGGATACGAAAATGCGGGATCGAGGATCAGGAGTCCACCCGGATATTCTCCAGCATCTCCCCCCCAGAAAAAACCAGAGTTTGCCTACTTTATTGCTTTGTGCTCTCACTCTGATTTCACTGGGGGCTGTCCTCCACCACCATCTCGCTCTCTCTGTCAAAGAGTTAAATTACAGCTCCAATTCATAAAGTTCCTTGTCATTCTTCCCTTTAACTTCCAGCTGAGTCTCCATATGGAGCGCGGAACCCACCACGCTTACTAATTATGCCTGGGCTGCTAAGGCCCACTCGAGAAGGTGTCTAGGGTGAGGCACCTTCTGCTGTTCTAGAGGGCGCCTGCGGCCTACGTAAGTGGTGCAAACTTCTTGTCTTGAGTTTGATTGGTCTCCCGCATAAACCAAGCTACTCAGTCTCTTTTCTCCACCGAATTTTCCAACTGAGCTATCCTCATACTATTATTCTTGACATCTCTGATTAGCATATAAATAGTCGCCTACGCCATCTCTCCTTCGAATACCCTGGATCAGCTGGGGCTGGTCCCCAGCAGGTGGCGCCTGAACAGGGACCTCAGGAGGCAATACTCAAAGAGCTGAGCAGACACGAACCACGCAATCAGCAGGCAATAAGCATGGAGCTCAGCAGTGACGACTCATGCTGCTCAACTGGCAATAATCAAGCAGGTGACCTGGCAGGAATCACGCAGCTCAGCTGGCAATTGTCAAGCTGATCGGCTGACAGGAATCACGCAGTTCAGCTGGCAATTGTCATTCAGATGAGCAGGCAGGAATCACGCAGCTTAGCAGGCCCTGATCACGTGACTCTGCAGGCACTGATCACGTGGCTGATCAAGAACAAATCAGGTGACTGAGCATGCACTGGTCACGTGGCTATCATGCACAGATCACGTGACAGAGCATGCACTGATGACGTGGCTGATCAGGCAATGATCACATGGCTCATCATGCACTGATCACGTGTTTATCATGCAGTGATCAGTGCCTGAGAGGCGCTCATCATGGGACTGTGCCCGCACTGATCACGTGGGTATCATGCACTGATCACGTGACTGCGCATGCATTGATGACGTGGCTGATCTGGCACTGCTCAGGTGTTTATCAGGCAGTGATCAGTGACTGACAGGCGCTGATCATGGGACTGTGCACGCATTGATCACGTGGCTATCATGCACTGATCACGTGACTGCGCATGCACTGATGACGTGGCTGATCGGGCACTGATCACGTGTTTATCAGGCAGTGATCAGTGACTGACAGGTGCTGATCATGGGACTGTGCACGCACTGTTCACGTGGCTGATCAGGAACTGACCACCTGACTGCGCATGCAGTGTTCACGTGGATGGTCGTTCACCGATCACGTGTTTATCATACGGTGATCACGTGACTGAGAGGCGCTGATCACGGGACTGTGCACGCACTGATCACGTGGCTGATCAAGCACTGATATCGTGACTGAGCATGCAGTGATCATGTGCCGGGAGCCGGTGAGGCATTCCACTCTGGACAAAGGTCATGAGGAAAGAGGTTCGGCATACGCAAATGCGGGATCGAGCCCCAGGAGTCCACCCGGATATTGTCGAGCATGTCCCCACCAAAAAAACCAGAGTCTGCCTTCTATATTGCTTTGTGCTCTCACCTCTGATTTCACTGGCGGCTGTCCCCCACCACCATCTCGCTCTCTCTGTCAAAGAGTTAACTTACAGCTCCAATTCATAAAGTTCCTTGTCATTCTTCCCTTTAACTTCCAGCTGAGTCTCCATCTGGAGCGAGGAACCCACCACGCTTAAGAATTATGCCTGGGCTGCTAAGACCCACTGGAGAAGGTGTCTATGCTGAGGCACCTTCCGCTATTCGAGAGGGCGCCTGCGGCCTACGGAAGTGGTGCAAACTTCTTGTCTTGAAGTTTGATTGGTCTCTCGCGTAAACCAAGCTACTCAGTCTCTTTTCTCCACCGAATTTTCCTACTGAGCTATCCTCATACTATTATTCTTGACATCTCTGATTAGCATATAAATAGTCGCCTAGGCCATCTCTCCTTCGAACACCCTGGATCAGCTGGGGCTGGTCCCCGGCAGGTGGCGCCCGAACAGGGACCTCAGGAGGCAATACTCAAAGAGCTGAGCAGACACGAACCACGCAATCAGCAGGCAGTAAGCATGGAGCTCAGCACTGACGAATCATGCTGCTCAACTGGCAATAATCAAGCAGGTGACCAGGCAGGAATCACTCAGCTCAGCTGGCAATTGTCAAGCAGATGTGCCGACAGGAATCACGCAGCTCATCTGGCAATTGTCATGCAGATGAGCCGGCAGGAATCACGCAGCTCATCTGGCAATTGTCATGCAGATGAGCCGGCAGGAATCACGAAGCTGAGCAGGCCCTGATCACGTGACTCTGCAGGCACTGATCATGTGACTGATCAAGTCCAGATCACGTGACTGAGCATGCACTGATCACGTGGCTATCATGCACTGAACACGTGACTCCGCATGCACTGATGACGTGGCTGATCGGGCACTGATCACATGGCTCATCATGCACTGATCACCTATTTATCAGGCAATGCTCAGGGACTGACAGTCGCTGATCATGGGACTGTGCCCGCACTGATCAGGTGGCTATAATGCACTAATCACGTGACTGCGCATGCAATGATGACGTGGCTTCGCATGCACTGATGACGTGGCTGATCGGGCACTGATCACGTGTTTATCAGGCAGTGATCAGTGACTGACAGGCGCTGATCATGGGACTGTGCACTCACTGATCACGAGGCTGATCAGGAACTGACCACCAGACTGCGCATGCAGTGATCACGTGGCTGGTCGCTCACTGATCACGTTTTTATCATACGGTGATCACGTGACTGAGAGGCGCTGATCACGTGACTCTGCACTCAGTGATTACGTGGCTGATCATGCACTGATATCGTTACTGACCATGCACTGATAAGGTGCCGGGAGCCGGTGAGGCATTCCACTCTGGACCAAGGTCATGAGGAAGGAGGCTCAGCATACGCAAATGTGGGATCAAGCCTCAGGAGTCCACCTGGATATTCTCGAGCATCTCCCACCCAAAAAAACCAGAGTCTGCCTATTTTATTGCTTTGTGCTGTTACCTCTGATTTCAATGGGGACTGTCCCCCACCACCATCTCGCTCTCTCTGTCAAAGAGTTAACTTACAGCTCCAATTCATAAGGTTCCTTGTCATTCTTCCCTTTAACTTCCAGCTGAGTCTCCATCTGGAGCGCGGAACTCACCACGCTTACTAATTATGCCTGGGCTGCTAAGACCCACTCGAGAAGGTGTCTAGGGTGAGGCACCTTCCGCTATTCGAGAGGGCGCCTGCGGCCTACGTAAGTGGTGCAAACTTCTTGTCTTGAAGTTTGATTGGTCTCCCGCGTAAACCAAGCTACTCAGTCTCTTTTCTCCACCGAATTTTCCTACTGAGCTATCCTAATATTATTATTCTTGACATCTCTGATTAGCATATAAATAGTCGCCTAGGCCATCTCTCCTTCCAATACCCTGGATCAGCTGGGGCTGGTCCCCGGCAGGTGGCGCCCGAACAGGGACCTCAGGTGGCAATACTCAAAGAGCTGAGCAGACACGAACCACGCAATCAGCAGGCAATAAGCATGGAGCTGAGCAGTGACCAATCATGCTGCTCAACTGGCAATGAATCAAGCAGGTGACCTGGCAGGAATCAAGCAGCTCAGCCAGCAATTGTCAAGCAGATGAGCCGACAGGTATCACGCAGTTCAGCTGCCAATTGTCATGCAGAAGAGACGGCAGGAATCACGCAGCTCAGCAGGCCCTGTTCACATGACTCTGCAGGCACTGATCACGTGGCTGATCAAGTCCAGATCACGTGACTGAGCATGCACTGATCACGTGGCTCTCCTGCACTGATCACATGACTTCGCATGCACTGATGACGTGGCTGATCAGGCACTGATCACATGGCTCATCATGCACTGATCACGTGTTTCTCAGGCAATGATCAGTGACTGACAGGCGCTGATCATGGGACTGTGCACGCACTGATCACGTGGCTATCATGCACTGATCACATGACTGGGCATGCACTGATGTCGGGGCTGATGGGCACTGATCCCGTGTTTATCACGCAGTGATCAGTGACTGACAGGCGCTGATCATGGGACTGTGCACGCACTGATCACGTGGCTGATCAGGAACTGACCACCTGACTGCGCATGCAGTGATCACGTGGCTGGTCGTTCAGTGATCACGTGTTTATCATACGGTGATCACGTGACTGAGAGGCGCTGATCACGTGACTGTGCCGTCAGTGATCAAGTGGCTGATCATTCACTGATGCACTGATATCGTGCCTGAGCATGCACTGATCATGTGCCGGGAGCCGGTGAGGCATTCCACTCTGGACAAAGGTCATGAGGAAGGAGGCCCGGCAAACGCAAATGCGGGATCAAGCCTCAGGAGTCCACCCGGATATTCCCGAGCATCTCCCCCCAAGAAAAACCAGAGTCTGCCTACTGTATTGCTTTGTGCTCTCACCTCTGATTTCACTGGGTGCTGTCCTCCACCACCATCTCGCTCTCTCTGTCAAAGAGTTAACTTACAGCTCCAATTCATAAAGTTCCTTGTCATTTTTCCTTTAACTTCCAGCTGAGTCTCCATCTGGACCGAGGAACCTACCACGCTTACTAATTATGCCTGGGCTGCTAAGACCCACTCGAGAAGGTGTCTAGGGTGAGGCACCTTCCGCTATTCGAGAGGGCGCCTGCGTCCTACGTAAGTGGTGCAAACTTCTTGTCTTGAAGTTTGATTGGTCTCCCGCGTAAACCAAGCTACTCAGTCTCTCTTCTCCACCGAATTTTCCTACTGAGCTATCCTAATATTATTATTCTTGACATCTCTGATTATCATATAAATAGTCGCCTAGGCCATCTCTCCTTCAAATACCCTGGATCAGCTGGGGCTGGTCCCAGCAGGTGGCGCCTGAACAGGGACCTCAGGAGGCAATACTCAAAGAGCTGAGCAGACACGAACCACGCAATCAGCAGGCAATAAGCATGGAGCTCAGCAGTGACGTATCATGCTGCTCAACTGCCAATAATCAAGCAGGTGACCTGGCAGGAATCACGCAGCTCAGCTGGTAATTGTCAAGCAGATGAGCCGACAGGAATCACGCAGCTGAGCTGGCAATTGTCAAGCAGATGAGCCGACAGGAATCACGCAGCTGAGCTGGCAATTGTCATGCAGATGAGCCGGCAGGAATCACGCAGCTCAGCAGGCCCTGATCACGTGACTCTGCAGGCACTGATCACGTGGCTGATCAAGTACAGATCAGGTGACTGAGCATGCAATGATCCCGTGGCTACCAGGCACTGATCACGTGACTTCGAATGCACTGATGACGTGGCTGATCAGGCAGTGATCACGTGTTTATCAGGCAGTGATCAGTGACTGACCGGCGCTGATCATGGGACTGTGCACGCACAGATCACGGGGCTATCATGCACTGATCACGTGACTGCGCATGCACTGATGACGTGGCTGATTGGGCACTTATCACGTTTTTCTCAGGCAGTGATCAGTGACTGAAAGGCGCTGATTATGGAACTGTGCACGCACTGATCAAGTGGCTGATCAGGAACTGACAACCTGACTGCACATGCAGTGATCACGTGGCTGTTTATTCACTGAACACGTGTTTATCATACGGTGATCATGTGACTGAGAGGCGCTGATCACGTGACTGTGCCGTCAGTGATCACGTGGCTGATCAAGCACTGATATTGTGAAGGAGCATGCACTGATCATGTGCCGGGAGCCGGTGAGGCATTCCAGTCTGGACAAAGGTCATGAGGAAGGAGGCTCGGCATACGCAAATGCGGGATCGAGCCTCAGGAGTCCACCCGGATATTCTCCAGGATCTCCCCCCCAAAAAACCAGAGTCTGCCTACTATATTGCTTTGTGCTCTCACCTCTGATTTCACTTGGGTCTGTCCCCCCTCCACCATCTCGCTCTCTCTGTCAAAGAGTTAACTTACAGCTCCAATTCATAAAGTTCCTTGTCATTCTTCCCTTTAACATCCAGCTGAGTCTCCATCTGGATCGAGGAACCCACCAGGCTTACTAATTATGCCTGGGCTGCTAAGACCCACTCGAGAAGGTGTCTAGGGTTAGGCACCTTCCGCTACTCGAGAGGGCGCCTGCGGCCTACGTAAGTGGTGCAAACTTCTTGTCTTGAAGTTTGATTGGTCTCCAGCGTAAACCAAGCTACTCAGTCTCTTTTCTCTACCGAATTTTCCTACTGAGCTATCCTCATATTATTATTCTTGACGTCTCTGACGAGCATATAAATAGTCGCCTAGGCCATCTCTCCTTCCAATACCCTGGATCAACTGGGGCTGGTCCCCGGCAGGTGGCGCCCGAACAGGGACCTCATGAGGCAATACTCAAAGAGCTGAGCAGACACGAACCACGCAATCAGCAGGCAATAAGCATGGAGCTCAGCAGTGACGAATCATGCTGCTCAACTGGCAATAATCAAGCAGGTGACCAGGCAGGAATCACGCAGCTCAGCTGGCAATTGTTAAGCAGATGAGCCGACAGGAATCACGCAGCTCAGCTGGCAATTGTCAAGCAGATGAGCCGACAGGAATCACGCAGCTCAGCTGGCAATTGTCATGCAGATGAGCCGGCAGGCATCACGCAGCTCAGCAGGCCCTGATCACGTGACTCTGCAGGCACTGATCACGTGGCTCTCATGCACTGATCACGTGTTTCTTAGGCAATGAACAGTGACTGACAGGCGCTGATCATGGGACTGTGCACGCACTGATCACGTGGCTCTAATGCACTGATCACGTTTTTCTTAGGCAGTGATCAGTGACTGACAGGCGCTCATCATGGGACTGTGCACACACTGATCACGTGGCTATCATGCACTGATCACGTGACTGCGCATGCACTGATGACGTGGCTGATCTGGCACTGATCACGTGTTTATCAGGCAGTGATCACTGACTGAGAGGTGCTGATCACGGGACTGTGCACGCACTGATCACGTGGCTGATCAAGCACCGATATCATGACTGAGCATGCACTGCTCATGTGCCGGGAGCCGGTGAGGCATTCCACTCTGGACTAAGGTCATGAGGAGGAGGCTCGGGATACGAAAATGCGGGATCGAGGATCAGGAGTCCACCCGGATATTCTCCAGCATCTCCCCCCCAGAAAAACCAGAGTTTGCCTACTTTATTGCTTTGTGCTCTCACCTCTGATTTCACTGGGGGCTGTCCTCCACCACCATCTCGCTCTCTCTGTCAAAGAGTTAAATTACAGCTCCAATTCATAAAGTTCCTTGTCATTCTTCCCTTTAACTTCCAGCTGAGTCTCCATATGGAGCGCGGAACCCACCACGCTTACTAATTATGCCTGGGCTGCTAAGGCCCACTCGAGAAGGTGTCTAGGGTGAGGCACCTTCTGCTGTTCTAGAGGGCGCCTGCGGCCTACGTAAGTGGTGCAAACTTCTTGTCTTGAAGTTTGATTGGTCTCCCGCATAAACCAAGCTACTCAGTCTCTTTTCTCCACCGAATTTTCCAACTGAGCTATCCTCATACTATTATTCTTGACATCTCTGATTAGCATATAAATAGTCGCCTACGCCATCTCTCCTTCGAATACCCTGGATCAGCTGGGGCTGGTCCCCAGCAGGTGGCGCCTGAACAGGGACCTCAGGAGGCAATACTCAAAGAGCTGAGCAGACACGAACCACGCAATCAGCAGGCAATAAGCATGGAGCTCAGCAGTGACGACTCATGCTGCTCAACTGGCAATAATCAAGCAGGTGACCTGGCAGGAATCACGCAGCTCAGCTGGCAATTGTCAAGCTGATCGGCTGACAGGAATCACGCAGTTCAGCTGGCAATTGTCATTCAGATGAGCAGGCAGGAATCACGCAGCTTAGCAGGCCCTGATCACGTGACTCTGCAGGCACTGATCACGTGGCTGATCAAGAACAAATCAGGTGACTGAGCATGCACTGGTCACGTGGCTATCATGCACAGATCACGTGACAGAGCATGCACTGATGACGTGGCTGATCAGGCAATGATCACATGGCTCATCATGCACTGATCACGTGTTTATCATGCAGTGATCAGTGCCTGAGAGGCGCTCATCATGGGACTGTGCCCGCACTGATCACGTGGGTATCATGCACTGATCACGTGACTGCGCATGCATTGATGACGTGGCTGATCTGGCACTGCTCAGGTGTTTATCAGGCAGTGATCAGTGACTGACAGGCGCTGATCATGGGACTGTGCACGCATTGATCACGTGGCTATCATGCACTGATCACGTGACTGCGCATGCACTGATGACGTGGCTGATCGGGCACTGATCACGTGTTTATCAGGCAGTGATCAGTGACTGACAGGTGCTGATCATGGGACTGTGCACGCACTGTTCACGTGGCTGATCAGGAACTGACCACCTGACTGCGCATGCAGTGTTCACGTGGATGGTCGTTCACCGATCACGTGTTTATCATACGGTGATCACGTGACTGAGAGGCGCTGATCACGGGACTGTGCACGCACTGATCACGTGGCTGATCAAGCACTGATATCGTGACTGAGCATGCAGTGATCATGTGCCGGGAGCCGGTGAGGCATTCCACTCTGGACAAAGGTCATGAGGAAAGAGGTTCGGCATACGCAAATGCGGGATCGAGCCCCAGGAGTCCACCCGGATATTGTCGAGCATGTCCCCACCAAAAAAACCAGAGTCTGCCTTCTATATTGCTTTGTGCTCTCACCTCTGATTTCACTGGCGGCTGTCCCCCACCACCATCTCGCTCTCTCTGTCAAAGAGTTAACTTACAGCTCCAATTCATAAAGTTCCTTGTCATTCTTCCCTTTAACTTCCAGCTGAGTCTCCATCTGGAGCGAGGAACCCACCACGCTTAAGAATTATGCCTGGGCTGCTAAGACCCACTGGAGAAGGTGTCTATGCTGAGGCACCTTCCGCTATTCGAGAGGGCGCCTGCGGCCTACGGAAGTGGTGCAAACTTCTTGTCTTGAAGTTTGATTGGTCTCTCGCGTAAACCAAGCTACTCAGTCTCTTTTCTCCACCGAATTTTCCTACTGAGCTATCCTCATACTATTATTCTTGACATCTCTGATTAGCATATAAATAGTCGCCTAGGCCATCTCTCCTTCGAACACCCTGGATCAGCTGGGGCTGGTCCCCGGCAGGTGGCGCCCGAACAGGGACCTCAGGAGGCAATACTCAAAGAGCTGAGCAGACACGAACCACGCAATCAGCAGGCAGTAAGCATGGAGCTCAGCACTGACGAATCATGCTGCTCAACTGGCAATAATCAAGCAGGTGACCAGGCAGGAATCACTCAGCTCAGCTGGCAATTGTCAAGCAGATGTGCCGACAGGAATCACGCAGCTCATCTGGCAATTGTCATGCAGATGAGCCGGCAGGAATCACGCAGCTCATCTGGCAATTGTCATGCAGATGAGCCGGCAGGAATCACGAAGCTGAGCAGGCCCTGATCACGTGACTCTGCAGGCACTGATCATGTGACTGATCAAGTCCAGATCACGTGACTGAGCATGCACTGATCACGTGGCTATCATGCACTGAACACGTGACTCCGCATGCACTGATGACGTGGCTGATCGGGCACTGATCACATGGCTCATCATGCACTGATCACCTATTTATCAGGCAATGCTCAGGGACTGACAGTCGCTGATCATGGGACTGTGCCCGCACTGATCAGGTGGCTATAATGCACTAATCACGTGACTGCGCATGCAATGATGACGTGGCTTCGCATGCACTGATGACGTGGCTGATCGGGCACTGATCACGTGTTTATCAGGCAGTGATCAGTGACTGACAGGCGCTGATCATGGGACTGTGCACTCACTGATCACGAGGCTGATCAGGAACTGACCACCAGACTGCGCATGCAGTGATCACGTGGCTGGTCGCTCACTGATCACGTTTTTATCATACGGTGATCACGTGACTGAGAGGCGCTGATCACGTGACTCTGCACTCAGTGATTACGTGGCTGATCATGCACTGATATCGTTACTGACCATGCACTGATAAGGTGCCGGGAGCCGGTGAGGCATTCCACTCTGGACCAAGGTCATGAGGAAGGAGGCTCAGCATACGCAAATGTGGGATCAAGCCTCAGGAGTCCACCTGGATATTCTCGAGCATCTCCCACCCAAAAAAACCAGAGTCTGCCTATTTTATTGCTTTGTGCTGTTACCTCTGATTTCAATGGGGACTGTCCCCCACCACCATCTCGCTCTCTCTGTCAAAGAGTTAACTTACAGCTCCAATTCATAAGGTTCCTTGTCATTCTTCCCTTTAACTTCCAGATGAGTCTCCATCTGGAGCGCGGAACTCACCACGCTTACTAATTATGCCTGGGCTGCTAAGACCCACTCGAGAAGGTGTCTAGGGTGAGGCACCTTCCGCTATTCGAGAGGGCGCCTGCGGCCTACGTAAGTGGTGCAAACTTCTTGTCTTGAAGTTTGATTGGTCTCCCGCGTAAACCAAGCTACTCAGTCTCTTTTCTCCACCGAATTTTCCTACTGAGCTATCCTAATATTATTATTCTTGACATCTCTGATTAGCATATAAATAGTCGCCTAGGCCATCTCTCCTTCGAATACCCTGGATCAGCTGGGGCTGGTCTCCGGCAGGTGGCGCCCGAACAGGGACCTCAGGAGGCAATACTCAAAGAGCTGAGCAGACACGAACCACGCAATCAGCAGGCAGTAAGCATGGAGCTCAGCACTGACGAATCATGCTGCTCAACTGGCAATAATCAAGCAGGTGACCAGGCAGGAATCACTCAGCTCAGCTGGCAATTGTCAAGCAGATGTGCCGACAGGAATCACGCAGCTCATCTGGCAATTGTCATGCAGATGAGCCGGCAGGAATCACGCAGCTCATCTGGCAATTGTCATGCAGATGAGCCGGCAGGAATCACGAAGCTGAGCAGGCCCTGATCACGTGACTCTGCAGGCACTGATCATGTGACTGATCAAGTCCAGATCACGTGACTGAGCATGCACTGATCACGTGGCTATCATGCACTGAACACGTGACTCCGCATGCACTGATGACGTGGCTGATCGGGCACTGATCACATGGCTCATCATGCACTGATCACCTATTTATCAGGCAATGCTCAGGGACTGACAGTCGCTGATCATGGGACTGTGCCCGCACTGATCAGGTGGCTATAATGCACTAATCACGTGACTGAGCATGCAATGATGACGTGGCTTCGCATGCACTGATGACGTGGCTGATCGGGCACTGATCACGTGTTTATCAGGCAGTGATCAGTGACTGACAGGCGCTGATCATGGGACTGTGCACTCACTGATCACGAGGCTGATCAGGAACTGACCACCAGACTGCGCATGCAGTGATCACGTGGCTGGTTGCTCACTGATGACGTTTTTATCATACGGTGATCACGTGACTGAGAGGCGCTTATCCCGTGACTCTGCAGTCAGTGATTACGTGGCTGATCATGCACTGATATCGTGACTGACCATGCACTGATAAGGTGCCGGGAGCCGGTGAGGCATTCCACTCTGGACCAAGGTCATGAGGAAGGAGGCTCAGCATACGCAAATGTGGGATCAAGCCTCAGGAGTCCACCTGGATATTCTCGAGCATCTCCCCCCCCAAAAAAACCAGAGTCTTCCTATTTTATTGCTTTGTGCTGTTACCTCTGATTTCAATGGGGACTGTCCCCCACCACCATCTCGCTCTCTCTGTCTAAGAGTTAACTTACAGCTCCAATTCATAAGGTTCCTTGTCATTCTTCCCTTTAACTCCCAGCTGAGTCTCCATCTGGAGCTCGGAACCCACCACACTTACTAATTATGCCTGGGCTGCTAAGACCCACTTGAAAAGGTGTCTAGGGTGAGGCACCTTCCGCTATTTGAGAGGGCGCATGCGGCCTACGTAATTGGTTCAAACTTCTTGTCTTGAAGTTTGATTGGTCTCCCTCGTAAACCAAGCTACTCAGTGTCTTTTCTCCACCGAATTTTCCTACTGAGCTATCCTCATACTATTATTCTTGACATCTCTGATTAGCATATAAATAGTCGCCTAGGCCATCTCTCCTTCGAATACCCTGGATCAGCTGGGGCTGATCCCCGGCAGGTGCCGCCCGAACAGGGACCTCAGGAGGCAATACTCCAAGAGCTGAGCAGACACGAACCACGCAATCAGCAGGCAATAAGCATGGAGCTCAGCAGTGACCAATCATGCTGCTCAACTGGCAATATTCAAGCAGATGACATGGCAGGAATCACGCAGCTCAGCTGGCAATTGTCATGCAAATGAGCCGGCAGTAATCACGCAGCTCAGCAGGTCCTGATCCCCTGACTCTTCAGGCCCTGATCACGTGGCTGATCAAGTCCAGATCACGTGACAGAGCATGCACTGATCACGTGGCTATCATGCACTGATCACGAGACTCCGAATGCACTGATTACGTGGCTGATCAGGCACTAATCACATGGCTCATCATGCACTGATCACCTGTTTTTCAGGCAATGATCAGTGACTGACAGGCGCTGATCATGGGACTGTGCCCGAACTGATCACGTGGCTATCATGCACTGATAACGTGACTGACCATGCACTGTTGACGTGGCTGATCAGGGACTGATCACATGGCTCATCATGCACTGATCTCGTGTTTCTCATGCAATGATCAGTGACTGAGAGGCGCTGATCATGGGACTGTGCACACACTGATCACGTGGCTGATCAGGAACTGACCTCCTGACTGCGCATGCAGTGATCACATGGCTGGTCGTTCACTGATCACGTGTTTATCATATGGTGATCACGTGACTGAGAGGCGCTGATCACGTTACTGTGCAGTCAGTGATCACGTGGCTGATCATGCACTGAAATCGTGACTGAGCATGCACTGATCATGTGCCAGGAGACGGTGAGGCATTCCACTCTGGACAAAAGTCATGAGGAAGGAGGCTCGGAATACGAAAATGCGGGATCGAGCCTCAGGAGTCCACCCGGATATTCTCGAGCATCTCCCCCCAGAAAAACCAGAATCTGCCTACTTTATTGCTTTGTGCTCTCACCTCTGTTTTCACTGGGGGCTGTCCCCCACCACCATCTCGCTCTCTCTGTCAAAGAGTTAACTTACAGCTCCAATTCATAAAGTTCCTTGTTATTCTTCCCTTGAACTTCCAGCCGAGTCTCCATCTGGAGCGCGGAACGCCCCACGCTTACTAATTATGCCTGGGCGGCTAAGACCCACTCGAGAAGGTGTCTAGGGTGAGGCACCTTCCGCTATTCGAGAGGGCGCCTGCGGCCTATGTAAGTGGTGCAAACTTATTGTCTTGAAGTTTGATTGGTCTCCCTCGTAAACCAAGCTACTCAGTCTCTTTTCTCCACCGAATTTTCCTACTGAGCTATCCTCATATTATTATTCTTGACATCTCTGATTAGCATATAAATAATCGCCTAGGCCATCTCTCCTTCGAATACTCTGGATCAGCTGGAGCTGGCCCCGGCAGGTGGCGCCCGAACAGGGACCTCAGGAGGCAATACTCAAAGAGCTGAGCAGACACGAACCACGCAATCAGCAGGCAATAAGCAGGGAGCTCAGCAGTGACCAATCATGCTGCTCAACTGGCAATAATCAAGCAGGTGACCACGCAGGAATCACGGAGCTCAGCTGGCAATTGTTAAGCAGATGAGCCGACAGGAATCACGCAGCTCAGCAGGCCCTGATCACGACTCTGCAGGCGCTGATCACGTGGCTGATCAAGTCCAGATCACGTGACTGAGCATGCACTGATCAGGTGACTCCGAATGCACTGATGACGTGGCTGCTCAGGCACTGATCACATGGCTCATCATGCACTGATCACCTGTTTCTCAGGCAATGATCAGTGACTGACAGGCGCTGATCATGGGACTGTGCCCGCAATGATCACGTGGCTATCATGCACTGATAACGTGACTGCGCATGCAATGATGACGTGGCTGATCAGGCACTGATCACATGGCTCATCATGAACTGATCCCGAGTTTCTCAGGCAATGATCAGTGACTGACAGGCGCTGATTATGGGACTGTGCACGCACTGATCACCTGGCTATCATGCACTGATCACGTGACTGCGCATTCTCGGATGACGTGGCTGATCCGGCACTGATCACGGGTTTATCAGGCAGTGATCAGTGACTGACAGGCGCTGATCATGGGACTGTGCACGCACTGATCACATGGCTGATCAGGAACTCACCACCTGACTGGGCATGCAGTAATCACGTGGCTGTTCGTTCAGTGATCACGTGTTTATCATACGGTGATCACATGACTGAGAGGTGCTGATCACGTGACTGTGCAGTCATTGATCTCGTGGCTGATCATGCACTGATATCGTGACTGAGCATGCAGTGATCATGTGCCGGGAGCCGGGGAGGCATTCCACTCTCGACAAAGGTCATAAGGAAGGAGGCTCGGCATACGCAAATGCTCGATCGAGCCTCAGGTGTCCACCCGGATATTCTCGAGCATCTCCCCCCCAAAAAAACCAGAGTCTGCCTACTTTATTGCTTTGTGCTCTCACCTCTGATTTCACTGGGGGCTGTCCCCCACCACCATCTCGCTCTCTCTGTCAAAGAGTTAACTTACAGCTCCAATTCATAAAGTTCCTTGTCATTCTTCCCTGTAACTTCCAGCCGAGTCTCCACATGGAGCGAGGAACCCACCACGCTTACTAATTATGCCTGGGCTGCTAAGACCCACTCGAGAAGGTGTCTACGGTGAGGCACCTTCCTCTATTCAAAAGGGCGCCTGCGGCCTACGGAAGAGGTGCAAACTTCTGGTCTTGAAGTTTTATTGGTCTCCCGTGTAAACCGAGCTACTCAGTCTCTTTCTCCGCGGAGTTTTCCTACTGAGCTATCCTCATACTATTATTCTTGATATCTCTGATGAGCATATAAATAGTCGCCTAGGCCATCTCTCCTTCGAATACCCTGGATCAGCTGGGGCTGGTCCCCGGCAGGTGGCGCCCGAACAGGGAACTCAGGAGGCAATACTCAAAGAGCTGGGCAGACACGAACCACACAATCAGCAGGCAATAAGCTTGGAGCTCAGCAGTGACGAATCATGCTGCTCAACTGGCAATAATCAAGCAGGTGACCAGGCAGGAATCACGAAGTTCAGCTGGCAATTGTCATGCAGAGGAGCCGGCAGGAATCACGCAGCTCAGCAGGCCCTGATCACGTGACTCTGCAGGCACTGATTACGTGGCTGATCAAGTACAGATCACGTGACTGAGCATGCACTGATCACGTGACTGAGCATGCACTTATCACGTGGCTATCATGCACTGATCACGTGACTGCCCAAGCCCTGATGACGTGGGTGATTGGGCACTGATCACGTGGCTCATCATGCACTGATCACGTGTTTATCAGGCCGTGAGCAGTGACGGACCTGGGCTGATCACGGGACTGTGCACGCACTGCTCACGTGGCTGATCAGGAACTGACCACCTGACAGCACAAGCAGTGATCACATGGCTGATCGTTCACTGATCACGTGTTTATCATTTGGTGATCACGTGACTTAGAGGTGCTGATCACTTGACTGTGCAGTCAGTGATCACGTGGCTGATCATGCACTGATATCGTGACTGATCATGAACTGATCATGTGCCGGGAGCCAGTGAGGCATTCCACTCTGGACAAAGGTCATGAGGAAGGAGGCTCGGCATACGCAAATGCGGGATCCAGCCTCAGAAGTCCACCTGGATATTCTCGAGCATCTACCACAGAAAAAAACCAGAGTCTGCCTACTTTATTGCTTGGTGCTCTCACCTCTGTCTTCACTGGGGGCTGTACCCCACCACCATCTCGCTCTCTCTGTCAAAGTGTTAACTTACAGCTCCAATTCATAAAGTGCCTTGTCATTCTTCCCTGTAACTTCCAGCCGAGTCTCCATCTGGAGCCCGGAACCCACCACGCTTACTAATTATGCCTGGCTGCTAAGACACACTCGAGAAGGTGTCTAGGGTGAGGTACCTTCCGCTATTCGAGAGGGCGCCTGCGGCCTACGTAAGTGGTGCAAACTTCTTGTCTTGAAGTTTTATTGGTCTCACGAGTAAACCAAGCTACTCAGTCTCTTTTCTCCACCGAATTTTCCTACTGAGCTATCCTCATAGTATTATTCTTGATATCTGATGAGGATATAAATAGTCGCCTAGGCCATCTCTCCTTCGAATACACTGGATAAGCTCGGGCTGGTCCCAGGGAGGTGGCGCCTGAACAAGAACCTCAGGAGGCAATACTCAAAGAGCTGGGCAGACACGAACCACACAATCATCAGGCAATAAGCTTGGAGCTCAGCAGTGACGAATCATGCTGCTCAACTGGCAATAATCAAGCAGGTGAACAGGCAGGAATCACGCAGCTCAGCTGGAAATTGTCATGCAGATGAGCCGGAGAAATCACGCAGCTCAGCAGGCCCTGATCACGTGACTCTGCAGGCACTGATTACGTGGCTGATCATGCACTGACATCGTGACTGAGCATGCACTGATCATGTGCCGGGAGCCGGTGAGGCATTCCACTCTCGACAAAGGTCATGAGGAAGGAGGCTCGGCATATGCAAATGGGGGATCGAGCCTCAGAAGTCCACCTGGATATTCTCGAGCATCTACCCCAGAAAAAAACCAGAGTCTGCCTACTTTATTGCTTTGTGCTCTCACCTCTGTTTTCACTGGGGGCTGTACCCCACCACCATCTCGCTCTCTCTGTCAAAGTGTTAACTTACAGCTCCAATTCATAAAGTGCCTTGTCATTCTTCCCTGTAACTTCCAGCCGAGTCTCCATCTGGAGCCCGGAACCCACCACGCTTACTAATTATGCCTGGCTGCCAAGACACACTCGAGAAGGTGTCTAGGGTGAGGTACCTTCCGCTATTCGAGAGGGCGCCTGCGGCCTACGTAAGTGGTGCAAACTTCTTGTCTTGAAGTTTTATTGGTCTCCCGCGTAAACCAAGCTACTCAGTCTCTTTTCTCCACCGAATTTTCCTACTGAGCTATCCTCATACTATTATTCTTGATATCTGATGAGGATATAAATAGTCGCCTAGGCCATCTCTCCTTCGAATACACTGGATCAGCTCGGGCTGGTCCCAGGGAGGTGGCGCCTGAACAAGGACCTCAGGAGGCAATACTCCAAGAGCTGGGCAGACATGAACCACACAATCATCAGGCAATAAGCTTGGAGCTCAGCAGTGACGAATCATGCTGCTCAACTGGCAATAATCAAGCAGGTGAACAGGCAGGAATCACGCAGCTCAGCTGGAAATTGTCATGCAGATGAGCCGGAGAAATCACGCAGCTCAGCAGGCCCTGATCACGTGACTCTGCAGGCACTGATTACGTGGCTGATCATGCACTGACATCGTGACTGAGCATGCACTGATCATGTGCCGGGAGCCGGTGAGGCATTCCACTCTCGACAAAGGTCATGAGGAAGGAGGCTCGGCATATGCAAATGGGGGATCGAGCCTCAGAAGTCCACCCGGATATTCTCGAGCATCTCCGCCCCCAAAAAACCAGAGTCTGCCTACTTTATTGCTTTGTTCTCTCACCTTTGATTTCACTGGGGGCTGTCCCCCACCACCATCTCGCTCTCTCTGTCAAAGATTTAACTTACAGCTCCAATTCATAAAGTTCCTTGTCATTCTTCCCTGTAACTTCCAGCCGAGTCTCCACATGGAGCGCGGAACCCACCATGCTTACTAATTATGCCTGGGCTGCTAAGACCCACTCGAGAAGGTTTCTAGGGTGAGGCACCTTCCGCTATTCGAGAGGGCGCCTGCAGCCTACGTAAGTGGTGCAAACTTCTGGTCTTGAAGTTTTATTGGTCTCGCGCGTAAACCGAGCTACTCAGTCTCTTTCTCCACCGAATTTTCCTACTGAGCTATCCTCATACTATTATTCTTGATATCTCTGATGAGCATATAAATAGTCGCCTAGGCCATCTCTCCTTCGAATACCCTGGATCAGCTCGGGCTGGTCCCCGGCAGGTGGCGCCCGAACAGGGAACTCAGGAGGCAATACTCAAAGAGCTGGGCAGACACGAACCACACAATCAGCAGGCAATAAGCTTGGAGCTCAGCAGTGACGAATCATGCTGCTCAACTGGCAATACTCAAGCAGGTGACCAGGCAGGAATCACGCAGCTCAGCAGGTCCTGATCACGTGACTCTGCAGGCACTGATCACGTGGCTGATCAAGTACAGATCACGTGACTGAGCATGCACTGATCACGTGACTGAGCATGCACTGATCACGTGGCTATCATGCACTGATCACGTGACTGCCAAGCCCTGATGACGTGGGTGATTGGGAACTGATCACGTGGCTCATCATGAACTGATCACGTGTTTATCAGGCTGTGATCAGTGACTGACATGCGATTATCACGGGACTGTGCATGCAGTGCTTACGTGGCTGATCAGGAACTGACCACCTGAGAGCCCAAGCAGTGATCACATGGCTGATTGTTCACTGATCACGTGTTTATCATACGGTAATCACATGACTTAGAGGTGCTGGTCACGTGACTGTGCAGTCAGTGATCACGTGGCTGATCATGCACTGATATTGTGACTGAGCATGCACTGATCATGTGCCGGGAGCCGGTGAGGCATTCCACTCTGGATAAAGGTCATGAGGAAGGAGGCTCGGCATACGCAAATGGAGCATCCAGCCTCAGGAATCCACCCGGATATTCTCGAGCATCTACCCCCGAAAAAAACCAGAGACTGCCTACTTTATTGCTTTGTGCTCTCACCTCTGATTTCACTGGGGGCTGTACCCCACCACCATCTCGCTCTCTCTGTCAAAGAGTTAACTTACAGCTCCAATTCATAAAGTGCCTTGTCATTCTTCCCTGTAACTTCCAGCCGAGTCTCCATCTGGAGCGCGGAACCCACCACGCTTACTAATTATGCCTGGCTGCTAAGACACACTCGAGAAGGTGTCTAGGGTGAGGTACCTTCCGCTATTCGAGAGGGCGCCTGCGGCCTACGTAACTGGTGCAAACTTCTTGTCTTGAAGTTTTATTGGTCTCGAGCGTAAACCGAGCTACTCAGTCTCTTTTCTCCACCGAATTTTCCTACTGAGCTATCCTCATGCTATTATTCTTGATATCTCTGATGAGGATATAAATAGTCGCCTAGGCCATCTCTCCTTCGAATACACTGGATCAGCTGGGGCTGGTCCCCGGCAGGTGGCGCCCGAACAGGGACCTCAGGAGGCAATACTCAAAGAGCTGAGTAGACACGAACCACGCAATTAGCAGGCAATAAGCATGGAGCTCAGCAGTGACGAATCATGCTGCTCAACTGGCAATAATCAAGCAGGTGACCAGGCAGGAATCACGCAGCTCAGCTGGCAATTGTCAAGCAGATGAGCAGACAGGAATCACGCAGCTCAGCTGGCAATTGTCATGCCCTTGATCCGGCAGGAATCACGCAGCTCAGCAAGCCCTGATCACGTGACTCTGCAGGCACTGATCACGTGGCTGATCAAGCATAGATCAGGTGACTGAGCATGCGCTGATCAGGTGGCTATCATGCACTGATCACGTGACTACGCATGCACTGTTGACGTGGGGATTGGGCACTGATCACGTGGCTCATCATGCACTGATCACGTGTTTATCAGGCCGTGATCAGTGACGGACAGGCGCTGATCATGCGACTGTACACGCACTGATCACGTGGCTGATCAGGAACTGACCACCTGACTGCACATGCAGTGATCACGTGGCTGATCGTTCACTGATCACGTGTTTATCAGACAGTGATCAAATGACTGAGAGGCACTGATAATGCACTGATATCGTTACTGAGCATGCACTGATCATGTGCCGGGAGCCGGTGAGGCATTCCACTCTGGATAAAAGTCATGAGGAAGGAGGCTCGGCATACGTAAATGTGGGATCGAGCCTCTGGAGTCCACCCGGATATTCTCGAGCATCTCCTCCCCCAAAAAACCAGAGTCTGCCTATTTATTGCTTTGTGCTCTCACCTCTGATTTCACTGGGGGCTGTCCCCCACCACCATCTCGCTCTCTCTGTCAAAGAGTTAACTTACAGCTCCAATTCATAAACTTCCTTGTCATTCTTCCCTTTAACTCCCAGCTGAGTCTCCATCTGGAGTGCGGAAGCCACCACCCTTACTAATTATGCCTGGGGTGCTAAGACCCATGCGAGAACGTGTCTAGTTTGAGGCACTTTTCTCTATTCATGAGGGTGCCTGCGGCCTACGTAACTGGTGCAAACTTCTTGTCTTGAAGTTTATTGGTCTCCCGCGTAATCCAAGCTACTCAGTCTCTTTTCTCCACCGAATATTCCAACTGAGCTATCCTCATACTATTATTCTTGATATCTCTGATTAGCATACAAATAGTCGCCAAGGCCATCTCTCCTTCAAATACACTGGATCAGCTGGGGCTGGTCCCCGGCAGGTGCCGCCCGAAAAGGGACCTCAGGAGGCAATACTCAAAGAGCTGAGCAGACACGAACCACGCAATCAGCAGGCAATAAGCATGGAGCTCAGCAGTGACGAATCATGGTGCTCAACTGGCAATAATCAAGCAGGTGACCAGGCAGGAATCACGCAGCTCAGCTGGCAATTGTCAAGCAGATGAGCAGACAGGAATCACGCAGCTCACTGGCAGTTATCATGCAGATGAGCCGGCCGGAATAACGCAGCACAGCAGGCCCTGATCACTTGACTCTGCAGGCCCTGATCACGTGGCTGTTCAAGTACTGATCACGAGACTGAGCATGCACTGAACACGTGGCTATCATGCACTGATCACGTGACTGCGCATGCATTGATGAACTGGATGATCAGGCACGGATCATGTGGCTATCATGCATTGATCACGTGACTGCGCATGCACTGATGATGTGAATGATCAGGCACTGATCACGTGACTCATCATGCACTGATCAGGTGTTTCTCCTGCAGTGATCAGTGACTGACAGGCAGTGATCATGTGCCTGTGCAGGCACTGATCACGTGGTGGATCAGGAACTGACCACCTGACTGAGCATGCAGTGAAGGAGAGACGGCCTAGGCGACTATTTATATGCTCATCAGAGATATCAAGAATAATAATATGAGGATAGCTCAGTAGGAAAATTCGGGGGAGAAAAGAGACTGAGTAGCTTGGTTTACGCGGGAGACCAATCAAATTTCAACACAAGAAGTTTGCACCACTTACGTAGGCCAAAGGCCCCCTCTCGAATAGCGGAATTTGCCTCACCCTAGACACCTTCTCGAGTGGTCTTAGCAGCCCAGGCATAATTAGTAAGCGTGGTGGGTTCCGTGCTCCAGATGGAGACACAGCTGGAAGTTAAAGGGAAGAATGACAAGGAATTTTATGAATTGGAGCTGTAAGTTAACACATTGACAGAGAGAGGGAGATGGTGGTGGGGTACAGCCCCCAGTAAAATCAGAGGTGAGAGCACAAAGCAATAAAGTACGCAGACTCTGGTTTTTTGGGGGGTAGATGCTCGAGAATATCCGAGTGGTCTCCTGAGGCTCGATCCCGCATTTGCGTATGCCGAGCCTCCTTGCTCATGACCTTTGTCCAGAGTGGAATGCCTCACCGGCTCCCGGCACATGATCAGTGCATGCTCAGTCACGATATCAGTGTATGATCAGCCACGTGATCACTGACTGCAGTCACATGATCTGCGCCTCTCAGTCACGAGATCACCGTATGATAAACACGTGATCAGTGAATGATCATCAACCTGATCACTGCATGCTCAGTCAGGTGGTCAGTTCCTGATCCACCACGTGATCAGTGCCTGCACAGGCACATATTCACCGCCTGTCAGTCACTGATCACTGCAGGAGAAACACCTGATCAGTGCATGATGAGCCACGTGATCAGTGCCTGATCATTCACATCATCAGTGCATGCGAGGTCACGTGATCAGTGCATGATAGCCACATGATCCGTGCCTGATCATCCAGTTCATCAATGCATGCGCAGTCACGTGATCAGTGCATGATAGCCACGTGATCAGTGCATGCTCAGTATCGTGATCAGTACTTGATCAGCCACGTGATCAGGGCCTGCAGAGTCACGTGATCAGGGCCTGCTGTGCTGCGTTATTCCTGCCGGCTCATCTGCATGATTACTGCCAGTGAGCTGCGTGATTCCTGTCTGCTCATCTGCTTGACAATTGCCAGCTGAGCTGCGTGATTCCTGCCTGGTCACCTGCTTGATTATTGCCAGTTGAGCAGCATGATTCTTCACTGCTGAGCTCCATGCTTGTTGCCTGCTGACTGCGTGGTTCATGTCTGCTCAGCTCTGTGATGATTGCCTCCTGAGGTCCCTGTTCGGGCGCCACCTGCCTGGGACCAGCCCCAGCTGATCCAGGGTATTCGAAGGAGAGACGGCCAAGGCGACTATTTATATGCTCATCAGAGATATCAAGAATAATAGTATGAGGATAGCTCAGTAGGAAAATTCGGGGGAGAAAAGAGACTGAGTAGCTTGGTTTACGCGGGAGACCAATACAACTTCAAGACAAGAAGTTTGCACCACTTACGTAGGCCAAAGGCCCCCTCTCGAATAGCGGAATTTGCCTCACCCTAGACACCTTCTCGAGTGGTCTTAGCAGCCCAGGCATAATTAGTAAGCCTGGTGGGTTCCGTGCTCCAGATGGAGACTCAGCTGGAAGTTAAAGGGAAGAATGAGAAGGAATTTTATGAATTGGAGCTGTAAGTTAACACATTGACAGAGAGAGGGAGATGGTGGTGGGAGACAGCCCCCAGTAAAATCAGAGGTGAGAGCACAAAGCAATAAAGTACGCAGACTCTGGTTTTTTGGGGGGTAGATGCTCGAGAATATCCGAGTTGTCTCCTGAGGCTCGATCCCGCATTTGCGTATGCCGAGCCTCCTTGCTCATGACCTTTGTCCAGAGTGGAATGCCTCACCGGCTCCCGGCACATGATCAGTGCATGCTCAGTCACGATATCAGTGTATGATCAGCCACGTGATCACTGACTGCAGTCACGTGATCAGCGCCTCTCAGTCACGAGATCACCGTATGATAAACACGTGATCAGTGAATGATCATCAACCTGATCACTGCATGCTCAGTCAGGTGGTCAGATCCTCATCTGCCACGTGATCAGTGCGTGCACCGTCACATGATCAGCGCCTGTCAGTCACTGATCACTGCATGAGAAACACGTGTTCAGTGCATGAGGAGCCACGTGATCAGTGCCTGATCATCCACGTCATCAGTGCATGTTTAGTCACGTGATCAGTGCATGATAGCCACGTGATCAGTGCATGCTCAGTCACGTGATCTGTACGTGATCAGCCACGTGCTCAGTGCCTGAAGAGTCACGGCATCAGGGCCTGCTGAGCTGCGTGATTCCTGCCGGCTCATCTGCATGATAATTGCCAGCTGAGCTGCGTGATTCCTGTCTGCTCATCTGCTTGACAATTGCCAGCTGAGCTGCGTGATTCCTGCCTGGTCACCTGCTTGATTATTGCCAGTTGAGCAGCATGATTCGTCACTGCTGAGCTCCATGCTTATTGCCTGTTGATTGCGAGGTTCGTGTCTGCTCAGCCATTTGATTATTGCCTCCTGGGGACCCTGTTCTGGCCCCACCTGCCGAGGACAAGCCCCAGCTGATCCAGGGGATTCAAAGGAGAGATGGCCTAGGCGTCTATTTATATGCTCATCAGAGATATCAAGAATAATAGTATGAGGATAGCTCAGTTGGAAAATTCGGTGGATAAAAGAGACTGAGTAGCTTGGTTTACGCGGGAGACCAATACAACTTCAAGACAAGAAGTCTGCTGGACTTACGTAGGCCGCAGGCGCCCTCTGGAATAGTGGAAGGTGCTTCACCCTAGACACCTTACCGAGTGGGTCTTAGCAGCCCAGGCATAATTAGTAAGCGTGGTGGGTTCCTAACTCCAGATGGAGACTCAGCTGGAAGTTACAGGGAAGAATGACAAGGAACTTTCTGAATTGGAGCTGTAAGTTAACTCTTTGACAGAGAGAGCGAGATGGTGGTGGGGGACAGCCCCATGTAAAATCAGAGGTGAGAGCACAAAGCATTAAAGTAGGCAGACTCTGGTTTTTTTGGGGGGTAGATGCTCGAGAATATCCGAGTGGATTCCTGAGGTTCGACCCCGCATTTGCGTATGCCGAGCCTCCTTCCTCATGACCTTTGTCCAGAGTGGAATGCCTCACCGGCTCCCGGCACATGATCAGTGCATGCTCAGTCACGATATCAGTGTATGATCAGCCACGTGATCACTGACTGCAGTCACGTGATCAGCACCTCTCAGTCACGAGATCACCGTATGATAAACACGTGATCAGTGAACGATCAGCCACGTGATCACTGCATGCTCAGTCAGGTGGTCAGATCCTGATCAGCCACGTGATCAGTGCGTGCACCGTCACATGATCAGCGCCTGTCAGTCACTGATCACTGCATGAGAAACACGTGTTCAGTGCATGAGGAGCCACGTGATCAGTGCCTGATCATCCACGTCATCAGTGCATGTTTAGTCAGGTGATCAGTGCATGATAACCACGTGATCAGTGCATGCTCAGTCACGTGATCTGTACGTGATCAGCCACGTGATCAGTGCCTGCAGAGTCACGGGATCAGGGCCTGCTGAGCTGCGTGATGCCTGCCGGCTCATCTGCATGATAATTGCCAGCTGAGCTGCGTGATTCCTGCCTGGTCACCTGCTTGATTATTGCCAGTTGAGCAGCATGATTCTTCACTGCTGAGCTCCATGCTTGTTGCCTGCTGATTGCGTGGTTCATGTCTGCTCAGCTCTGTGATGATTGCCTCCTGAGGTCCCTGTTGGGGCGCCACCTGCCTGGGACCAGCCCCAGCTGATCCAGGGTATTCGAAGGAGAGACGGCCTAGGCGACTATTTATATGCTCATCAGAGATATCAAGAATAATAGTATGAGGACAGCTCAGTAGGAAATTTCGGGGGAGAAAAGAGACTGAGTAGCTTGGTTTATGCGGGAGACCAATACAATTTCAAGAGAGAAGTTTGCACCACTTACGTAGGCCAAAGGCCCCCTCTCGAATAGCGGAATTTGCCTCAGCCTAGACACCTTCTCGAGTAGTCTTAGCAGCCCAGGCATAATTAATAAGCGTGGTGGGTTCCGTGCTCCAGATGGAGACTCAGCTGGAAGTTAAAGGGAGAATGACAAGGAATTTTATGAATTGGAGCTGTAAGTTAACACATTGACAGAGAGAGCGAGATGGTGGTGGGGGACAGCCCCCAATAAAATCAGAGGTGAGAGCACAAAGCAATAAAGTCAGCAGACTCTGGTTTTTTGGGCGGTAGATGCTCGAGAATATCCGGGTGGTCTCCTGAGCCTCGATCCCGCATTTGCGTATGCCGAGCCTCCTTGCTCATGACCTTTGTCCAGAGTGGAATGCCTCACCGGCTCTCGGCACATGATCAGTGCATGCTCAGTCACGATATCAGTGTATGATCAGCCACGTGATCACTGAATGCAGTCACGTGTTCAGCGCCTCCCAGTCACGTGGTCACCGTATGATAAACACGGGATCAGTGAACGATCAGCCACGTGATCACTGCATGCTCAGTCAGGTGGTCAGATCCTGATCCGCCACGGGATCAGTGCGTGCACCGTCACATGATCAGCGCCTGTCAGTCACTGATCACTGCATGAGAAACACGTGTTCAGTGCATGAGGAGCCACGTGATCAGTGCCTGATCATCCACGTCATCAGTGCATGTGTAGTCACGTGATCAGTGCATGATAGCCACGTGATCAGTGCATGCCCAGTCACGTGATCTGTACGTGATCAGCCACGTGATCAGTGCCTGCAGAGTCACGGGATCAGGGCCTGCTGAGCTGCGTGATTCCTGTCTGCTCATCTGCTTGACAATTGCCAGCTGAGCTGCGTGATTCCTGCCTGGTCACCTGCTTGATTATTGCCAGTTGAGCAGCATGATTCGTCACTGCTGAGCTCCATGCTTATTGCCTGTTGATTGCGTGGTTCGTGTCTGCTCAGCCATTTGTTTATTGCCTCCTGAGGACCCTGTTCTGGCCCCAACTGCCGAGGACAAGCCCCAGCTGATCCAGGGGATTCAAAGGAGAGATGGCCTAGGCGTCTATTTATATGCTCATCAGAGATATCATGAATAATAGTATGAGGATAGCTCAGTTGGAAAATTCGGTGGATAAAAGAGACTGAGTAGCTTGGTTTACGTGGGAGACCAATACAACTTCAAGACAAGAAGTCTGCTGGACTTACGTAGGCCGCAGGCGCCCTCTGGAATAGTGGAAGGTGCTTCACCCTAGACACCTTACCGAGTGGGTCTTAGCATCCCAGGCATAATTAGTAAGCGTGGTGGGTTCCGCACTCCAGATGGAGACTCAGCTGGAAGTTACAGGGAAGAATGACAAGGAACTTTATGAATTGGAGCTGTAAGTTAACTCTTTGACAGAGAGAGCGAGATGGTGGTGGGGGACAGCCCCATGTAAAATCAGAGGTGAGAGCACAAAGCATTAAAGTAGGCAGACTCTGGTTTTTTTGGGGGGTAGATGCTGGATAATATCCGGGTGGATTCCTGAGGTTCGACCCCGCATTTGCGTATGCCGAGCCTCCTTCCTCATGACCTTTGTCCAGAGTGCAATGCCTCACCGGCTCCCGGCACGTGATCAGTGCAAGCTCAGTCACGATATCAGTGCATGATCAGCCACGTGATCACTGACTGCACAGTCACGTGATCAGCGCCTCTCAGTCACGTGATCACCGTATGATAAACACGTGATCAGTGAATGATCAGCCACCTGATCACTGCATGCTCAGTCAGGTGGTCAGTTCCTGATCCACCACGTGATCAGTGCCTGCACAGGCACATGATCACCGCCTGTCAGTCACTGATCACTGCAGGAGAAACACCTGATCAGTGCATGATGAGCCACGTGATCAGTGCCTGATCATTCACATCATCAGTGCATTCGCAGTCACGTGATCAGTGCATGAGAGCCACGTGTTCAGTGCATGCTCAGTCTCGTGATCAGTACTTGATCAGCCACGTGATCAGGGCCTGCAGAGTCACGTGATCAGGGCCTGCTGTGCTGCGTTATTCCTGCCGGCTCATCTGCATGATAACTGCCAGTGAGCTGCGTGATTCCTGTCTGCTCATCTGCTTGACAATTGCCAGCTGAGCTGCGTGATTCCTGCCTGGTCACCTGCTTGATTATTGCCAGTTGAGCAGCATGATTCTTCACTGCTGAGCTCCATGCTTGTTGCCTGCTGATTGCGTGGTTCATGTCTGCTCAGCTCTGTGATGATTGCCTCCTGAGGTCCCTGTTCGGGCGCCACCTGCCTGGGACCAGCCCCAGCTGATTCAGGGTATTCGAAGGAGAGACGGCCTAGGCGACTATTTATATGCTCATCAGAGATATCAAGAATAATAGTATGAGGATAGCTCAGTAGGAAAATTCGGGGGAGAAAAGAGACTGAGTAGCTTGGTTTACGCGGGAGACCAATACAACTTCAAGACAAGAAGTTTGCACCACTTACGTAGGCCAAAGGCCCCCTCTCGAATAGCGGAATTTGCCTCACCCTAGACACCTTCTCGAGTGGTCTTAGCAGCCCAGGCATAATTAGTAAGCGTGGTGGGTTCCGTGCTCCAGATGGAGACTCAGCTGGAAGTTAAAGGGAAGAATGACAAGGAATTTTATGAATTGGAGCTCTAAGTTAACACATTGACAGAGAGAGCGAGATGGTGGTGGGGGACAGCCCCCAGTAAAATCAGAGGTGAGAGCACAAAGCAATAAAGTAAGCAGACTCTGGTTTTTTCGGGGGTAGATGCTCGAGAATACACGGGTGGTCTCCTGAGCCTCGATCCCGCATTTGCGTATGCCGAGCCTCCTTGCTCATGACCTTTGTCCAGAGTGGAATGCCTCACCGGCTCCTGGCACATGATCAGTGCATGCTCAGTCACGATATCAGTGTATGATCAGCCACGTGATCACTGACTGCAGTCACGTGATCAGCGCCTCTCAGTCACGTGGTCACCGTATGATAAACACGGGATCAGTGAACCATCAGCCACGTGATCACTGCATGCTCAGTCAGGTGGTCAGATCCTGATCAGCCACGTGATCAGTGCGTGCACCGTCACATGATCAGCGCCTGTCAGTCACTGATCACTGCATGAGAAACACGTGTTCAGTGCATGAGGAGCCACGTGATCAGTGCCTGATCATCCACGTCATCAGTGCATGTGTAGTCACGTGATCAGTGCATGATAGCCACGTGATCAGTGCATGCTCAGTCACGTGATCTGTACATGATCAGCCACGTGATCAGTGCCTGCAGAGTCACGGGATCAGGGCCTGCTGAGCTGCGTGATTCCTGCCGGCTCATCTGCATGATAATTGCCAGCTGAGCTGCGTGATTCCTGTCTGCTCATCTGCTTGACAATTGCCAGCTGAGCTGCGTGGTTCCTGCCTGGTCACCTGCTTGATTATTGCCAGTTGAGCAGCATGATTCGTCACTGCTGAGCTCCATGCTTATTGCCTGTTGATTGCGTGGTTCGTGTCTGCTCAGCCATTTGTTTATTGCCTCCTGAGGACCCTGTTCTGGCCCCACCTGCCGAGGACAAGCCCCAGCTGATCCAGGGGATTCAAAGGAGAGATGGCCTAGGCGTCTATTTATATGCTAATCAGAGATATCATGAATAATAGTATGAGGATAGCTCAGTTGGAAAATTCGGTGGATAAAAGAGACTGAGTAGCTTGGTTTACGCGGGAGACCAATACAACTTCAAGACAAGAAGTCTGCTGGACTTACGTAGGCCGCAGGCGCCCTCTGGAATAGTGGAAGGTGCTTCACCCTAGACACCTTACCGAGTGGGTCTTAGCAGCCCAGGCATAATTAGTAAGCATGGTGGGTTCTGCACTCCAGATGGAGACTCAGCTGGAAGTTACAGGGAAGAATGACAAGGAACTTTATGAATTGGGGCTGTAAGTTAACTCTTTGACAGAGAGAGCGAGATGGTGGTGGGGGACAGCCCCATGTAAAATCAGAGGTGAGAGCACAAAGCATTAAAGTAGGCAGACTCTGGTTTTTTTGGGGGGTAGATGCTGGATAATATCCGGGTGGATTCCTGAGGTTCGACCCCGCATTTGCGTATGCCGAGCCTCCTTCCTCATGACCTTTGTCCAGAGTGCAATGCCTCACCGGCTCCCGGCACGTGATCAGTGCAAGCTCAGTCACGATATCAGTGCATGATCAGCCACGTGATCACTGACTGCACAGTCACGTGATCAGCGCCTCTCAGTCACGTGATCACCGTATGATAAACACGTGATCAGTGAATGATCAGCCACCTGATCACTGCATGCTCAGTCAGGTGGACACTTCCTGATCCACCACGTGATCAGTGCCTGCACAGGCACATGATCACCGCCTGTCAGTCACTGATCACTGCAGGAGAAACACCTGATCAGTGCATGATGAGCCACGTGATCAGTGCCTGATCATTCACATCATCAGTGCATTCACAGTCACGTGATCAGTGCATGAGAGCCACGTGTTCAGTGCATGCTCAGTCTCGTGATCAGTACTTGATCAGCCACGTGATCAGGGCCTGCAGAGTCACGTGATCAGGGCCTGCTGTGCTGCGTTATTCCTGCCGGCTCATCTGCATGATAACTGCCAGTGAGCTGCGTGATTCCTGCCTGGTCACCTGCTTGATTATTGCCAGTTGAGCAGCATGATTCTTCACTGCTGAGCTCCATGCTTGTTGCCTGCTGATTGCGTGGTTCATGTCTGCTCAGCTCTGTGATGATTGCCTCCTGAGGTCCCTGTTCGGGCGCCACCTGCCTGGGACCAGCCCCAGCTGATCCAGGGTATTCGAAGGAGAGACGGCCTAGGCGACTATTTATATGCTCATCAGAGATATCAAGAATAATAGTATGAGGATAGCTCAGTAGGAAAATTCGGGGGAGAAAAGAGACTGAGTAGCTTGGTTTACGCGGGAGACCAATACAACTTCAAGACAAGAAGTTTGCACCACTTACGTAGGCCAAAGACCCCCTCTCGAATAGCGGAATTTGCCTCACCCTAGACACCTTCTCGAGTGGTCTTAGCAGCCCAGGCATAATTAGTAAGCGTGGTGGGTTCCGTGCTCCAGATGGAGACTCAGCTGGAATTTAAAGGGAGAATGACAAGGAATTTTATGAATTGGAGCTGTAAGTTAACACATTGACAGAGAGAGCGAGATGGTGGTGGGGGACAGCCCCCAGTAAAATCAGAGGTGAGAGCACAAAGCAATAAAGTAAGCAGACTATGGTTTTTTGGGGGGTAGATGCTCGAGAATATCCGGGTGGTCTCCTGAGGCTCAATCCCACATTTGCGTATGCCGAGACTCCTTGCTCATGACCTTTGTCCAGAGTGGAATGCCTCACCGGCTCCCGGCACATGATCAGTGCATGCTCAGTCACGATATCAGTGTATGATCAGCCACGTGATCACTGACTGCAGTCACGTGATCAGCACCTCTCAGTCACGAGATCACCGTATGATAAACACGTGATCAGTGAACGATCAGCCACGTGATCACTGCATGCTCAGTCAGGTGGTCAGATCCTGATCAGCCACGTGATCAGTGCGTGCACCGTCACATGATCAGCGCCTGTCAGTCACTGATCACTGCCTGAGAAACACGTGTTCAGTGCATGAGGAGCCACGTGATCAGTGCCTGATCATCCACGTCATCAGTGCATGTGTAGTCACGTGATCAGTGCATGATAGCCACGTGATCAGTGCATGCTCAGTCACGTGATCTGTACATGATCAGCCACGTGATCAGTGCCTGCAGAGTCACGGGATCAGGGCCTGCTGAGCTACGTGATTCCTGCCGGCTCATCTGCTTGACAATTGCCAGCTGAGCTGCGTGATTCCTGCCTGGTCACCTGCTTGATTATTGCCAGTTGAGCAGCATGATTCGTCACTGCTGAGCTCCATGCTTATTGCCTGTTGATTGCGTGGTTCGTGTCTGCTCAGCCATTTGATTATTGCCTCCTGAGGACCCTGTTCTGGCCCCACCTGCCGAGGACAAGCCCCAGCTGATCCAGGGGATTCAAAGGAGAGATGGCCTAGGCGTCTATTTATATGCTAATCAGAGATATCATGAATAAAAGTATGAGGATAGCTCAGTTGGAAATTCGGTGGATAAAAGAGACTGAGTAGCTTGGTTTACGCCGGAGACCAATACAACTTCAAGACAAGAAGTCTGCTGGACTTACGTAGGCCGCAGGCGCCCTCTGGAATAGTGGAAGGTGCTTCACCCTAGACACCTTACCGAGTGGGTCTTAGCAGCCCAGGCATAATTAGTAAGCGTGGTGGGTTCTGCACTCCAGATGGAGACTCAGCTGGAAGTTACAGGGAAGAATGACAAGGAACTTTATGAATTGGAGCTGTAAGTTAACACTTTGACAGAGGGAGCGAGATGGTGGTGGGGGACAGCCCCATGTAAAATCAGAGGTGAGAGCACAAAGCATTAAAGTAGGCAGACTCTGGTTTTTTTGGGGGGTAGATGCTGGATAATATCCGGGTGGATTCCTGAGGTTCGACCCCGCATTTGCGTATGCCGAGCCTCCTTCCTCATGACCTTTGTCCAGAGTGCAATGCCTCACCGGCTCCCGGCACGTGATCAGTGCAAGCTCAGTCACGATATCAGTGCATGATCAGCCACGTGATCACTGACTGCACAGTCACGTGATCAGCGCCTCTCAGTCACGTGATCACCGTATGATAAACACGTGATCAGTGAATGATCAGCCACCTGATCACTGCATGCTCAGTCAGGTGGTCAGTTCCTGATCCACCACGTGATCAGTGCCTGCACAGGCACATGATCACCGCCTGTCAGTCACTGATCACTGCAGGAGAAACACCTGATCAGTGCATGATGAGCCACGTGATCAGTGCCTGATCATTCACATCATCAGTGCATTCGCAGTCACGTGATCAGTGCATGAGAGCCACGTGTTCAGTGCATGCTCAGTCTCGTGATCAGTACTTGATCAGCCACGTGAGCAGGGCCTGCAGAGTCACGTGATCAGGGCCTGCTGTGCTGCGTTATTCCTGCCGGCTCATCTGCATGATAACTGCCAGTGAGCTGCGTGATTCCTGTCTGCTCATCTGCTTGACAATTGCCAGCTGAGCTGCGTGATTCCTGCCTGGTCACCTGCTTGATTATTTCCAGTTGAGCAGCATGATTCTTCACTGCTGAGCTCCATGCTTGTTGCCTGCTGATTGCGTGGTTCATGTCTGCTCAGCTCTGTGATGATTGCCTCCTGAGGTCCCTGTTCGGGCGCCACCTGCCTGGGACCAGCCCCAGCTGATTCAGGGTATTCGAAGGAGAGACGGCCTAGGCGACTATTTATATGCTCATCAGAGATATCAAGAATAATAGTATGAGGATAGCTCAGTAGGAAAATTCGGGGGAGAAAAGAGACTGAGTAGCTTGGTTTACGCGGGAGACCAATACAACTTCAAGACAAGAAGTTTGCACCACTTACGTAGGCCAAAGGCCCCCTCTCGAATAGCGGAATTTGCCTCACCCTAGACACCTTCTCCAGTGGTCTTAGCAGCCCAGGCATAATTAGTAAGCGTGGTGGGTTCCGTGCTCCAGATGGAGACTCAGCTGGAAGTTAAAGGGAGAATGACAAGGAATTTTATGAATTGGAGCTGTAAGTTAACACATTGACAGAGAGAGCGAGATGGTGGTGGGGGACAGCCCCCAGTAAAATCAGAGGTGAGAGCACAAAGCAATAAAGTAAGCAGACTCTGGTTTTTTGGGGGGTAGATGCTCGAGAATACCCGGGTGGTCTCCTGAGCCTCGATCCCGCATTTGCGTATGCCGAGCCTCCTTGCTCATGACCTTTGTCCAGAGTGGAATGCCTCACCGGCTCCCGGCACATGATCAGTGCATGCTCAGTCACGATATCAGTGTATGATCAGCCACGTGATCACTGACTGCAGTCACGTGATCAGCGCCTCTCAGTCACGTGGTCACCGTATGATAAACACGGGATCAGTGAACCATCAGCCACGTGATCACTGCATGCTCAGTCAGGTGGTCAGATCCTGATCAGCCACGTGATCAGTGCGTGCACCGTCACATGATCAGCGCCTGTCAGTCACTGATCACTGCCTGAGAAACACGTGTTCAGTGCATGAGGAGCCACGTGATCAGTGCCTGATCATCCACGTCATCAGTGCATGTGTAGTCACGTGATCAGTGCATGATAGCCACGTGATCAGTGCATGCTCAGTCACGTGATCTGTACGTGATCAGCCACGTGATCAGTGCCTGCAGAGTCACGGGATCAGGGCCTGCTGAGCTGCGTGATTCCTGCCGGCTCATCTGCATGATAATTGCCAGCTGAGCTGCGTGATTCCTGTCTGCTCATCTGCTTGACAATTGCCAGCTGAGCTGCGTGGTTCCTGCCTGGTCACCTGCTTGATTATTGCCAGTTGAGCAGCATGATTCGTCACTGCTGAGCTCCATGCTTATTGCCTGTTGATTGCGTGGTTCGTGTCTGCTCAGCCATTTGTTTATTGCCTCCTGAGGACCCTGTTCTGGCCCCACCTGCCGAGGACAAGCCCCAGCTGATCCAGGGGATTCAAAGGAGAGATGGCCTAGGCGTCTATTTATATGCTAATCAGAGATATCATGAATAATAGTATGAGGATAGCTCAGTTGGAAAATTCGGTGGATAAAAGAGACTGAGTAGCTTGGTTTACGCGGGAGACCAATACAACTTCAAGACAAGAAGTCTGCTGGACTTACGTAGGCCGCAGGCGCCCTCTGGAATAGTGGAAGGTGCTTCACCCTAGACACCTTACCGAGTGGGTCTTAGCAGCCCAGGCATAATTAGTAAGCATGGTGGGTTCCGCACTCCAGATGGAGACTCAGCTGGAAGTTACAGGGAAGAATGACAAGGAACTTTATGAATTGGAGCTGTAAGTTAACTCTTTGACAGAGAGAGCGAGATGGTGGTGGGGGACAGCCCCATGTAAAATCAGAGGTGAGAGCACAAAGCATTAAAGTAGGCAGACTCTGGTTTTTTTGGGGGGTAGATGCTGGATAATATCCGGGTGGATTCCTGAGGTTCGACCCCGCATTTGCGTATGCAGAGCCTCCTTCCTCATGACCTTTGTCCAGAGTGCAATGCCTCACCGGCTCCCGGCACGTGATCAGTGCAAGCTCAGTCACGATATCAGTGCATGATCAGCCACGTGATCACTGACTGCACAGTCACGTGATCAGCGCCTCTCAGTCACGTGATCACCGTATGATAAACACGTGATCAGTGAATGATCAGCGACCTGATCACTGCATGCTCAGTCAGGTGGTCAGTTCCTGATCCACCACGTGATCAGTGCCTGCACAGGCACATGATCACCGCCTGTCAGTCACTGATCACTGCAGGAGAAACACCTGATCAGTGCATGATGAGCCACGTGATCAGTGCCTGATCATTCACATCATCAGTGCATTCACAGTCATGTGATCAGTGCATGAGAGCCACGTGTTCAGTGCATGCTCAGTCTCGTGATCAGTACTTGATCAGCCACGTGATCAGGGCCTGCAGAGTCACGTGATCAGGGCCTGCTGTGCTGCGTTATTCCTGCCGGCTCATCTGCATGATAACTGCCAGTGAGCTGCGTGATTCCTGCCTGGTCACCTGCTTGATTATTGCCAGTTGAGCAGCATGATTCTTCACTGCTGAGCTCCATGCTTGTTGCCTGCTGATTGCGTGGTTCATGTCTGCTCAGCTCTGTGATGATTGCCTCCTGAGGTCCCTGTTCGGGCGCCACCTGCCTGGCACCAGCCCCAGCTGATCCAGGGTATTCGAAGGAGAGACGGCCTAGGCGACTATTTATATGCTCATCAGAGATATCAAGAATAATAGTATGAGGATAGCTCAGTAGGAAAATTCGGGGGAGAAAAGAGACTGAGTAGCTTGGTTTACGCGGGAGACCAATACAACTTCAAGACAAGGAGTCTGCTGGACTTACGTAGGCCAAAGACCCCCTCTCGAATAGCGGAATTTGCCTCACCCTAGACACCTTCTCGAGTGGTCTTAGCAGCCCAGGCATAATTAGTAAGCGTGGTGGGTTCCGTGCTCCAGGTGGAGACTCAGCTGGAAGTTAAAGGGAAGAATGACAAGGAATTTTATGAATTGGAGCTCTAAGTTAACACATTGACAGAGAGAGCGAGATGGTGGTGGGGTACTGCCCCCAGTAAAATCAGAGGTGAGAGCACAAAGCAATATAGTAAGCAGACTCTGGTTTTTTGGGGGGTAGATGCTCGAGAATATCCGGGTGGTCTCCTGAGGCTCGATCCCACATTTGCGTATGCCGAGACTCCTTGCTCATGACCTTTGTCCAGAGTGGAATGCCTCACCGGCTCCCGGCACATGATCAGTGCATGCTCAGGCACCATATCAGTGTATGATCAGCCACGTGATCACTGACTGCAGTCACGTGATCAGCGCCTCTCAGTCACGAGATCACCGTATGATAAACACGTGATCAGTGAACGATCAGCCACGTGATCACTGCATGCTCAGTCAGGTGGTCAGATCCTGATCAGCCACGTGATCAGTGCGTGCACCGTCACATGATCAGCGCCTGTCAGTCACTGATCACTGCATGAGAAACACGTGTTCAGTGCATGAGGAGCCACGTGATCAGTGCCTGATCATCCACGTCATCAGTGCATGTGTAGTCACGTGATCAGTGCATGATAACCACGTGATCAGTGCATGCTCAGTCACGTGATCTGTACGTGATCAGCCACGTGATCAGTGCCTGCAGAGTCACGGGATCAGGGCCTGCTGAGCTGCGTGATTCCTGCCGGCTCATCTGCATGATAATTGCCAGCTGAGCTTCGTGATTCCTGCCTGGTCACCTGCTTGATTATTGCCAGTTGAGCAGCATGATTCTTCACTGCGGAGCTCCATGCTTGTTGCCTGCTGATTGCGTGGTTCATGTCTGCTCAGCTCTGTGATGATTGCCTCCTGAGGTCCCTGTTCGGGCGCCACCTGCCTGGGACCAGCCCCAGCTGATCCAGGGTATTCGAAGGAGAGACGGCCTAGGCGACTATTTATATGCTCATCAGAGATATCAAGAATAATAGTATGAGGATAGCTCAGTAGGAAAATTCGGGGGAGAAAAGAGACTGAGTAGCTTGGTTTACGCGGGAGACCAATCAAACTTCAAGACAAGAAGTTTGCACCACTTACGTAGGCCAAAGGCCCCCTCTCGAATAGCGGAATTTGCCTCACCCTAGACACCTTCTCGAGTGGTCTTAGCAGCCCAGGCATAATTAGTAAGCGTGGTGGGTTCCGTGCTCCAGATGGAGACTCAGCTGGAAGTTAAAGGGAGAATGACAAGGAATTTTATGAATTGGAGCTGTAAGTTAACACATTGACAGAGAGAGCGAGATGGTGGTGGGGGACAGCCCCCAGTAAAATCAGAGGTGAGAGCACAAAGCAATAAAGTAAGCAGACTCTGGTTTTTTGGGGGGTAGATGCTCGAGAATATCCGGGTGGTCTCCTGAGGCTCAATCCCACATTTGCGTATGCCGAGACTCCTTGCTCATGACCTTTGTCCAGAGTGGAATGCCTCACCGGCTCCCGGCACATGATCAGTGCATGCTCAGTCACGATATCAGTGTATGATCAGCCACGTGATCACTGACTGCAGTCACGTGATCAGCGCCTCTCAGTCACGTGGTCACCGTATGATAAACACGGGATCAGTGAACCATCAGCCACGTGATCACTGCATGCTCAGTCAGGTGGTCAGATCCTGATCAGCCACGTGATCAGTGCGTGCACCGTCACATGATCAGCGCCTGTCAGTCACTGATCACTGCCTGAGAAACACGTGTTCAGTGCATGAGGAGCCACGTGATCAGTGCCTGATCATCCACGTCATCAGTGCATGTGTAGTCACGTGATCAGTGCATGATAGCCACGTGATCAGTGCATGCTCAGTCACGTGATCTGTACGTGATCAGCCACGTGATCAGTGCCTGCAGAGTCACGGGATCAGGGCCTGCTGAGCTGCGTGATTCCTGCCGGCTCATCTGCATGATAATTGCCAGCTGAGCTGCGTGATTCCTGTCTGCTCATCTGCTTGACAATTGCCAGCTGAGCTGCGTGGTTCCTGCCTGGTCACCTGCTTGATTATTGCCAGTTGAGCAGCATGATTCGTCACTGCTGAGCTCCATGCTTATTGCCTGTTGATTGCGTGGTTCGTGTCTGCTCAGCCATTTGTTTATTGCCTCCTGAGGACCCTGTTCTGGCCCCACCTGCCGAGGACAAGCCCCAGCTGATCCAGGGGATTCAAAGGAGAGATGGCCTAGGCGTCTATTTATATGCTAATCAGAGATATCATGAATAATAGTATGAGGATAGCTCAGTTGGAAAATTCGGTGGATAAAAGAGACTGAGTAGCTTGGTTTACGCGGGAGACCAATACAACTTCAAGACAAGAAGTCTGCTGGACTTACGTAGGCCGCAGGCGCCCTCTGGAATAGTGGAAGGTGCTTCACCCTAGACACCTTACCGAGTGGGTCTTAGCAGCCCAGGCATAATTAGTAAGCATGGTGGGTTCCGCACTCCAGATGGAGACTCAGCTGGAAGTTACAGGGAAGAATGACAAGGAACTTTATGAATTGGAGCTGTAAGTTAACTCTTTGACAGAGAGAGCGAGATGGTGGTGGGGGACAGCCCCATGTAAAATCAGAGGTGAGAGCACAAAGCATTAAAGTAGGCAGACTCTGGTTTTTTTGGGGGGTAGATGCTGGATAATATCCGGGTGGATTCCTGAGGTTCGACCCCGCATTTGCGTATGCCGAGCCTCCTTCCTCATGACCTTTGTCCAGAGTGCAATGCCTCACCGGCTCCCGGCACGTGATCAGTGCAAGCTCAGTCACGATATCAGTGCATGATCAGCCACGTGATCACTGACTGCACAGTCACGTGATCAGCGCCTCTCAGTCACGTGATCACCGTATGATAAACACGTGATCAGTGAATGATCAGCCACCTGATCACTGCATGCTCAGTCAGGTGGACAGTTCCTGATCCACCACGTGATCAGTGCCTGCACAGGCACATGATCACCGCCTGTCAGTCACTGATCACTGCAGGAGAAACACCTGATCAGTGCATGATGAGCCACGTGATCAGTGCCTGATCATTCACATCATCAGTGCATTCACAGTCACGTGATCAGTGCATGAGAGCCACGTGTTCAGTGCATGCTCAGTCTCGTGATCAGTACTTGATCAGCCACGTGATCAGGGCCTGCAGAGTCACGTGATCAGGGCCTGCTGTGCTGCGTTATTCCTGCCGGCTCATCTGCATGATAACTGCCAGTGAGCTGCGTGATTCCTGCCTGGTCACCTGCTTGATTATTGCCAGTTGAGCAGCATGATTCTTCACTGCTGAGCTCCATGCTTGTTGCCTGCTGATTGCGTGGTTCATGTCTGCTCAGCTCTGTGATGATTGCCTCCTGAGGTCCCTGTTCGGGCGCCACCTGCCTGGGACCAGCCCCAGCTGATCCAGGGTATTCGAAGGAGAGACGGCCTAGGCGACTATTTATATGCTCATCAGAGATATCAAGAATAATAGTATGAGGATAGCTCAGTAGGAAAATTCGGGGGAGAAAAGAGACTGAGTAGCTTGGTTTACGCGGGAGACCAATACAACTTCAAGACAAGAAGTTTGCACCACTTACGTAGGCCAAAGACCCCCTCTCGAATAGCGGAATTTGCCTCACCCTAGACACCTTCTCGAGTGGTCTTAGCAGCCCAGGCATAATTAGTAAGCGTGGTGGGTTCCGTGCTCCAGGTGGAGACTCAGCTGGAAGTTAAAGGGAAGAATGACAAGGAATTTTATGAATTGGAGCTCTAAGTTAACACATTGACAGAGAGAGCGAGATGGTGGTGGGGTACTGCCCTCAGTAAAATCAGAGGTGAGAGCACAAAGCAATATAGTAAGCAGACTCTGGTTTTTTGGGGGGTAGATGCTCGAGAATATCCGGGTGGTCTCCTGAGGCTCGATCCCACATTTGCGTATGCCGAGACTCCTTGCTCATGACCTTTGTCCAGAGTGGAATGCCTCACCGGCTCCCGGCACATGATCAGTGCATGCTCAGGCACCATATCAGTGTATGATCAGCCACGTGATCACTGACTGCAGTCACGTGATCAGCGCCTCTCAGTCACGAGATCACCGTATGATAAACACGTGATCAGTGAACGATCAGCCACGTGATCACTGCATGCTCAGTCAGGTGGTCAGATCCTGATCAGCCACGTGATCAGTGCGTGCACCGTCACATGATCAGCGCCTGTCAGTCACTGATCACTGCATGAGAAACACGTGTTCAGTGCATGAGGAGCCACGTGATCAGTGCCTGATCATCCACGTCATCAGTGCATGTGTAGTCACGTGATCAGTGCATGATAACCACGTGATCAGTGCATGCTCAGTCACGTGATCTGTACGTGATCAGCCACGTGATCAGTGCCTGCAGAGTCACGGGATCAGGGCCTGCTGAGCTGCGTGATTCCTGCCGCTCATCTGCATGATAATTGCCAGCTGAGCTTCGTGATTCCTGCCTGGTCACCTGCTTGATTATTGCCAGTTGAGCAGCATGATTCTTCACTGCGGAGCTCCATGCTTGTTGCCTGCTGATTGCGTGGTTCATGTCTGCTCAGCTCTGTGATGATTGCCTCCTGAGGTCCCTGTTCGGGCGCCACCTGCCTGGGACCAGCCCCAGCTGATCAGGGTATTCGAAGGAGAGACGGCCTAGGCGACTATTTATATGCTCATCAGAGATATCAAGATAATAGTATGAGGATAGCTCAGTAGGAAAATTCGGGGGAGAAAAGAGACTGAGTAGCTTGGTTTACGCGGGAGACCAATCAAACTTCAAGACAAGAAGTTTGCACCACTTACGTAGGCCAAAGGCCCCCTCTCGAATAGCGGAATTTGCCTCACCCTAGACACCTTCTCGAGTGGTCTTAGCAGCCCAGGCATAATTAGTAAGCGTGGTGGGTTCCGTGCTCCAGATGGAGACTCAGCTGGAAGTTAAAGGGAGAATGACAAGGAATTTTATGAATTGGAGCTGTAAGTTAACACATTGACAGAGAGAGCGAGATGGTGGTGGGGGACAGCCCCCAGTAAAATCAGAGGTGAGAGCACAAAGCAATAAAGTAAGCAGACTCTGGTTTTTTGGGGGGTAGATGCTCGAGAATATCCGGGTGGTCTCCTGAGGCTCAATCCCACATTTTGCGTATGCCGAGACTCCTTGCTCATGACCTTTGTCCAGAGTGGAATGCCTCACCGGCTCCCGGCACATGATCAGTGCATGCTCAGTCACGATTTCAGTGTATGATCAGCCACGTGATCACTGACTGCAGTCACGTGATCAGCGCCTCTCAGTCACGTGGTCACCGTATGATAAACACGTGATCAGTGAACGATCAGCCACGTGATCACTGCATGCTCAGTCAGGTGGTCAGATCCTGATCAGCCACGGGATCAGTGCGTGCACCGTCACATGATCAGCGCCTGTCAGTCACTGATCACTGCCTGAGAAACACGTGTTCAGTGCATGAGGAGCCACGTGATCAGTGCCTGATCATCCACGTCATCAGTGCATGTGTAGTCACGTGATCAGTGCATGATAGCCACGTGATCAGTGCATGCTCAGTCACGTGATCTGTACGTGATCAGCCACGTGATCAGTGCCTGCAGAGTCACGGGATCAGGGCCTGCTGAGCTGCGTGATTCCTGCCGGCTCATCTGCATGATATTGCCAGCTGAGCTGCGTGATTCCTGTCTGCTCATCTGCTTGACAATTGCCAGCTGAGCTGCGTGGTTCCTGCCTGGTCACCTGCTTGATTATTGCCAGTTGAGCAGCATGATTCGTCACTGCTGAGCTCCATGCTTATTGCCTGTTGATTGCGTGGTTCGTGTCTGCTCAGCCATTTGTTTATTGCCTCTGAGGACCCTGTTCTGGCCCCACCTGCCGAGGACAAGCCCCAGCTGATCCAGGGGATCAAAGGAGAGATGGCCTAGGCGTCTATTTATATGCTAATCAGAGATATCATGAATAATAGTATGAGGATAGCTCAGTTGGAAAATTCGGTGGATAAAAGAGACTGAGTAGCTTGGTTTACGCGGGAGACCAATACAACTTCAAGACAAGAAGTCTGCTGGACTTACGTAGCCGCAGGCGCCCTCTGGAATAGTGGAAGGTGCTTCACCCTAGACACCTTACCGAGTGGGTCTTAGCAGCCCAGGCATAATTAGTAAGCATGGTGGGTTCCGCACTCCATATGGAGACTCAGCTGGAAGTTACAGGGAAGAATGACAAGGAACTTTATGAATTGGAGCTGTAAGTTAACTCTTTGACAGAGAGAGCGAGATGGTGGTGGGGGACAGCCCCATGTAAAATCAGAGGTGAGAGCACAAGCATTAAAGTAGGCAGACTCTGGTTTTTTTGGGGGGTAGATGCTGGATAATATCCGGGTGGATTCCTGAGGTTCGACCCCGCATTTGCGTATGCCGAGCCTCCTTCCTCATGACCTTTGTCCAGAGTGCAATGCCTCACCGGCTCCCGGCACGTGATCAGTGCAAGCTCAGTCACGATATCAGTGCATGATCAGCCACGTGATCACTGACTGCAACAGTCACGTGATCAGCGCCTCTCAGTCACGTGATCACCGTATGATAAACACTGATCAGTGAATGATCAGCCACCTGATCACTGCATGCTCAGTCAGGTGGAACAGTTCCTGATCCACCACGTGATCAGTGCCTGCACAGGCACATGATCACCGCCTGTCAGTCACTGATCACTGCAGGAGAAACACCTGATCAGTGCATGATGACCACGTGATCAGTGCCTGATCATTCACATCATCAGTGCATTCACAGTCACGTGATCAGTGCATGAGAGCCACGTGTTCAGTGCATGCTCAGTCCCTCGTGATCAGTACTTGATCAGCCACGTGATCGGGCTGCAGAGTCACGTGATCAGGGCCTGCTGTGCTGCGTTATTCTGCCGGCTCATCTGCATGATAACTGCCAGTGAGCTGCGTGATTCCTGTCTGCTCATCTGCTTGACATTGCCAGTTGAGCTGCGTGATTCTTCCTGCTGAGCTCCTGCTTGTTGCCTGCTGATTGCAGCATGATGTTCTGCTCAGCTCTGTGATGTTGCCTGCTGAGTCCTGTTCGGTTGTTCATGTCTGCTCGTGGTTGTGATGATTGCCTCCTGAGGTCCCTGTTCGCGCCACCTGCCTGGGACCAGCCCCAGCTGATCCAGGGTATTCGAAGGAGAGACGGCCTAGGCGACTATTTATATGCTCATCAGAGATATCAAGAATAATAGTATGAGGATAGCTCAGTAGGAAAATTCGGGGGAGAAAAGAGACTGAGTAGCTTGGTTTACGCGGGAGACCAATACAACTTCAAGACAAGAAGTTTGCACCACTTACGTAGGCCAAAGCCCCCTCTCGAATAGCGGAATTTGGCTCACCCTAGACACCTTCTCGAGTGGTCTTAGAGCAGCCCAGGCATAATTAGTAAGCGTGGTGGGTTCCGTGCTCCAGATGGAGACTCAGCTGGAAGTTAAAGGGAAGAATGACAAGGAATTTTATGAATTGGAGCTGTAAGTTAACACATTGACAGAGAGAGCGAGATGGTGGTGGGGGACAGCCCCAGTAAAATCAGAGGTGAGAGCACAAAGCAATAAAGTAAGCAGACTCTGGTTTTTTGGGGGTAGATGCTCGAGAATATCCGGGTGGTCTCCTGAGGCTCGATCCCACATTTGCGTATGCCGAGCCTCCTTGCTCATGACCTTTGTCCAGAGTGGAATGCCTCACCGGCTCCCGGCACATGATCAGTGCATGCTCAGTCACGATATCAGTGTATGATCAGCCACGTGATCACTGACTGCAGTCACGTGATCAGCGCCTCTCAGTCACGTGATCACCGTATGATAAACACGTGATCAGTGAACGATCAGCCACGTGATCACTGCATGCTCAGTCAGGTGGTCAGATCCTGATCAGCCACGTGATCAGTGCGTGCACCGTCACATGATCAGCGCCTGTCAGTCACTGATCACTGCATGAGAAACACGTGTTCAGTGCATGAGGAGCCACGTGATCAGTGCCTGATCATCCACGTCATCAGTGCATGTGTAGTCACGTGATCAGTGCATGAGAGCCACGTGATCAGTGCATGCTCAGTCACGTGATCTGTACGTGATCAGCCACGTGATCAGTGCCTGCAGAGTCACGGGATCAGGGCCTGCTGAGCTGCGTGATTCCTGCCGGCTCATCTGCATGATAAT
>NW_020868042.1:0-53662 GCF_003369695.1 Bos indicus x Bos taurus
CGTGTTTCTCAGGCAGTGATCAGTGACTGACAGGCGCTGATCATGGGACTGTGCACGCACTGATCACGTGGCTGATCAGGAACTGACCACCTGACTGCGCATGCAGTGATCACGTGGCTGTTTGTTCACTGATCACGTGTTTATCATACGGTGATCATGTGACTGAGAGGCGCTGATCACGTGACTGTGCCGTCAGTGATCACGTGGCTGATCAAGCACTGATATCGTGACTGAGCATGCACTGATCATGTGCCGGGAGCCGGTGAGGCATTCCACTCTGGACAAAGGTCATGAGGAAGGAGGCTCGGCATACGCAAATGCGGGATCGAGCCTCAGGAGTCCACCCGGATATTCTCCAGCATCTCCCCCCAAAAAAAAAACCAGAGTCTGCCTACTATATTGCTTTGTGCTCTCACCTCTGATTTCACTGGGGTCTGTCCCCCCCCCACCATCTCGCTCTCTCTGTCAAAGAGTTAACTTACAGCTCCAATTCATAAAGTTCCTTGTCATTCTTCCCTTTAACATCCAGCTGAGTCTCCATCTGGATCGAGGAACCCACCAGGCTTACTAATTATGCCTGGGCTGCTAAGACCCACTCGAGAAGGTGTCTAGGGTGAGGCACCTTCCGCTATTCGAGAGGGCGCCTGCGGCCTACGTAAGTGGTGCAAACTTCTTGTCTTGAAGTTTGATTGGTCTCCCGCGTAAACCAAGCTACTCAGTCTCTTTTCTCCACCGAATTTTCCTACTGAGCTATCCTCATATTATTATTCTTGACGTCTCTGATGAGCATATAAATAGTCGCCTAGGCCATCTCTCCTTCCAATACCCTGGATCAGCTGGGGCTGGTCCCCGGCAGGTGGCGCCCGAACAGGGACCTCAGGAGGCAATACTCAAAGAGCTGAGCAGACACGAACCACGCAATCAGCAGGCAATAAGCATGGAGCTCAGCAGTGACGAATCATGCTGCTCAACTGGCAATAATCAAGCAGGTGACCAGGCAGGAATCACGCAGCTCAGCTGGCAATTGTCAAGCTGAGCGGGCCGACAGGATCACGCAGCTCAGCTGGCAATTGTCATGCAGATGAGCCGGCAGGCATCACGCAGCTCAGCAGGCCTGATCACGTGACTCTGCAGGCACTGATCACGTGGCTGATCAAGACATGATCATGTGACTGAGCATGCACTGATCAGTGCTACATGCACAGATCACGTGAGCATGCACTGATGACGGCTGATGGGCACTGATCACGTTTTTATCAGGCAGTGATCAGTGACTGACAGGCGCTGATCATGGGACTGTGCACACACTGATCACGTGGCTGATCAGGAACTGACCACCTGACTGCGCATGCAGTGATCACGTGGCTGTTTATTCACTGATCACGTGTTTATCATACGCAGTGATCATGTGACTGAGAGGCTGATCACGGGACTGTGCCGTCAGTGATCACGTGGCTGATCAAGCACTGATATCGTGACTGAGCATGCACTGATCATGTGCCGGGAGCCGGTGAGGCATTCCACTCTGGACAAAGGTCATGAGGAAGGAGGCTCGGCATACGCAAATGCGGGATCGAGCCTCAGGAGTCCACCCGGATATTCTCCAGCATCTCCCCCCCAAAAAAAAACCAGAGTGAGTCTGCCTACTATATTGCTTTGTGCTCTCACCTCTGATTTCACTGGGGGCTGTCCCCCCCCCCACCATCTCGCTCTCTCTGTCAAAGAGTTAACTTACAGCTCCAATTCATAAAGTTCCTTGTCATTCTTCCCTTTAACATCCAGCTGAGTCTCCATCTGGATCGAGGAACCCACCAGGCTTACTAATTATGCCTGGGCTGCTAAGACCCACTCGAGAAGGTGTCTAGGGTGAGGCACCTTCCGCTATTCGAGAGGGCGCCTGCGGCCTACGTAAGTGGTGCAAACTTCTTGTCTTGAAGTTTGATTGGTCTCCCGCGTAAACCAAGCTACTCAGTCTCTTTTTCTCCACCGAATTTTCCTACTGAGCTATCCTCATATTATTATTCTTGACGTCTCTGATTAGCATATAAATAGTCGCCTAGGCCATCTCTCCTTCCAATACCCTGGATCAGCTGGGGCTGGTCCCCGGCAGGTGGCGCCCGAACAGGGACCTCAGGAGGCAATACTCAAAGAGCTGAGCAGACACGAACCACGCAATCAGCAGGCAATAAGCATGGAGCTCAGCAGTGACGTATCATGCTGCGCAACTGGCAATAATCAAGCAGGATGACCTGGCAGAATCACGCAGCTCAGCTGGCAATTGGTCAAGCAGATGAGCCGACAGGAATCACTCCAGCTTGAGCTGCAAGTTGGTCATGCAGATGAGCCGGCAGGAATCACGCAGCTCAGCAGTCCCTGATCACGTGACTCTGCAGGCACTGATCACGTGGCTGATCAAGTACAGATCACTGACTGAGCATGCAATGATCCAGTGGCTACCATTCACTGATACCCGTGACTTCGCATGCACTGATGACGTGGCTGATCAGGCATTGATCACGTTTTATCAGCAGTGATCAGTGACTGACAGGCGCTGATCATGGGACTGTGCACGCACTGATCACGTGGCTCTCATGCACTGATCAGGTTGTTTCTTAGGCAGTGATCAGTGCCTGACAGGCGCTCCATCATGGGACTGTGCACACACTGATCACTGGCTATCATGCACTGATCACGTACTGCGCATGCACTGATGACATGGCTGATCGGGCACTTATCACGTTTTTCTCAGCAGTGATCATTGACTGAAAGGCGCTGATCATGGAACTGTGCACGTACTGAGCACGTGGCTGATCAGGAACTGACCACCTGACTGCGCATGCAGTGATCACGTGGCTGTTTGTTCACTGATCACGTGTTTATCATACGGTGATCATGTGACTGAGAGGCGCTGATCACGTGACTGTGCCGTCAGTGATCACGTGCTGATCAAGCACTGATATCGTGCCTAAGCATGCACTGATCATGTGCGGGAGCCGGTGAGGCATTCCACTCTGGACAAAGGTCATGAGGAAGGAGGCTCGGCATACGCAAATGCGGGATCGAGCCTCAGGAGTCCACCCGGATATTCTCCAGCATCTCCCCCCCCAAAAAAAACAGAGTCTGCCTACTATATTGCTTTGTGCTCTCACCTCTGATTTCACTGGGATCTGTCCCCCGCCCCCACACCATCTCGCTCTCTCTGTCAAAGAGTTAACTTACAGCTCCAATTCATAAAGTTCCTTGTCATTCTTCCCTTTAACATCCAGCTGAGTCTCCATCTGGATCGAGGAACCCACCAGGCTTACTAATTATGCCTGGGCTGCTAAGACCCACTCGAGAAGGTGTCTAGGGTGAGGCACCTTCCGCTATTCGAGAGGGCGCCTGCGGCCTACGGAAGTGGTGCAAACTTCTTGTCTTGAAGTTTGATTGGTCTCCGCGTAAACCAAGCTACTCAGTCTCTTTTCTCCACCGAATTTTCCTACTGAGCTATCCTCATATTATTATTCGTGACGTCTCTGATGAGCATATAAATAGTCGCCTAGGCCATCTCTCCTTCCAATACCCTGGATCAGCTGGGGCTGGTCCCGGCAGGTGGCGCCCGAACAGGGACCTCAGGAGGCAATACTCAAAGAGCTGAGCAGACACGAACCACGCAATCAGCAGGCAATAAGCATGGAGCTCAGCACTGACGAATCATGCTGCTCAACTGGCAATAATCAGCAGGTGACCAGGCAGGAATCACGCAGCTCAGCTGCAATTGTTAAGCAGATGAGCCGACAGGAATCACGCAGCTCAGCTGGCAATTGTCAAGCACATGAGCCGACAGGAATCAGGCAGCTCAGCTGGCAATTATCAGCAGCTCAGCAGGCCCTGATCACGTGACTCTGCAGGCACTGATCACGTGGCTCTCATGCACTGATCACGTGTTTCTTAGGCAACGATCAGTGACTGACAGGCGCTGATCATGGGACTGTGCACGCACTGATCACGTGGCTCTCATGCACTGATCACGTTTTTCTTAGGCAGTGATCAGTGCCTGACAGGCGCTCATCATGGGACTGTGCACACACTGATCACGTGGCTATCATGCACTGATCACGTGACTGCGCATGCACTGATGACGTGGCTGTTCTGGCACTGATCACGTGTTTATCAGGCAGTGATCAGTGACTGAGAGGTGCTGATCACGGACTGTGCACGCACTGATCACGTGGCTGATCAAGCACCGATATCGTGACTGAGCATGCACTGCTCATGTGCCGGGAGCCGGTGAGGCATTCCACTCTGGACTAAGGTCATGAGGAAGGAGGCTCGGCATACGCAAATGCGGGATCGAGCCTCAGGAGTCCACCCGGATATTCTCCAGCATCTCCCCCCCAGAAAAACCAGAGTTTGCCTACTTTATTGCTTTGTGCTCTCACCTCTGATTTCACTGGGGGCTGTCCTCCACCACCATCTCGCTCTCTCTGTCAAAGAGTTAAATTACAGCTCCAATTCATAAAGTTCCTTGTCATTCTTCCCTTTAACTTCCAGCTGAGTCTCCATCTGGAGCGCGGAACCCACCACGCTTACTAATTATGCCTGGGCTGCTAAGGCCCACTCGAGAAGGTGTCTAGGGTGAGGCACCTTCCGCTATTCGAGAGGGCGCCTGCGGCCTACGGAAGTGGTGCAAACTTCTTGTCTTGAAGTTTGATTGGTCTCCCGCATAAACCAAGCTACTCAGTCTCTTTTCTCCACCGAATTTTCCTACTGAGCTATCCTCATACTATTATTCTTGACATCTCTGATTAGCATATAAATAGTCGCCTAGGCCATCTCTCCTTCGAATACCCTGGATCAGCTGGGGCTGGTCCCCGGCAGGTGGCGCCCGAACAGGGACCTCAGGAGGCAATACTCAAAGAGCTGAGCAGACACGAACCACGCAATCAGCAGGCAATAAGCATGGAGCTCAGCAGTGACGACTCATGCTGCTCAACTGGCAATAATCAAGCAGGTGACCTGGCAGGAATCACGCAGCTCAGCTGGCAATTGTCAAGCTGATGAGCCGACAGGAATCACGCAGTTCAGCTGGCAATTGTCATTCAGATGAGCCGGCAGGAATCACGCAGCTCAGCAGGCCCTGATCACGTGACTCTGCAGGCACTGATCACGTGGCTGATCAAGAACAGATCAGGTGACTGAGCATGCACTGGTCACGTGGCTATCATGCACAGATCACGTGAAAGAGCATGCACTGATGACGTGGCTGATGGGCACTGATCCCGTGTTTATCAGGCAGTGATCAGTGACTGACAGGCGCTGATCATGGGACTGTGCACGCACTGATCACGTGGCTGATCAGGAACTGACCACCTGACTGCGCATGCAGTGATCACGTGGCTGTTTATTCACTGATCACGTGTTTATCATACGGTGATCATGTGACTGAGAGGCGCTGATCATGTGACTGTGCCGTCAGTGATCACGTGGCTGATCAAGCACTGATATCGTGACTGAGCATGCACTGATCATGTGCCCGGAGCCGGTGAGGCATTCCACTCTGGACAAAGGTCATGAGGAAGGAGGCTCGGCATACGCAAATGCGGGATCGAGCCTCAGGAGTCCACCCGGATATTCTCCAGCATCTCCCCCCCCAAAAAAAACCAGAGTCTGCCTACTATATTGCTTTGTGCTCTCACCTCTGATTTCACTGGGGTCTGTCCCCCCCCCACCATCTCGCTCTCTCTGTCAAAGAGTTAACTTACAGCTCCAATTCATAAAGTTCCTTGTCATTCTTCCCTTTAACATCCAGCTGAGTCTCCATCTGGATCGAGGAACCCACCAGGCTTACTAATTATGCCTGGGCTGCTAAGACCCACTCGAGAAGGTGTCTAGGGTGAGGCACCTTCCGCTATTCGAGAGGGCGCCTGCGGCCTACGTAAGTGGTGCAAACTTCTTGTCTTGAAGTTTGATTGGTCTCCCGCGTAAACCAAGCTACTCAGTCTCTTTTCTCCACCGAATTTTCCTACTGAGCTATCCTCATACTATTATTCTTGACGTCTCTGACGAGCATATAAATAGTCGCCTAGGCCATCTCTCCTTCCAATACCCTGGATCAGCTGGGGCTGGTCCCCGGCAGGTGGCGCCCGAACAGGGACCTCAGGAGGCAATACTCAAAGAGCTGAGCAGACACGAACCACGCAATCAGCAGGCAATAAGCATGGAGCTCAGCAGTGACGTATCATGCTGCTCAACTGGCAATAATCAAGCAGGTGACCTGGCAGGAATCACGCAGCTCAGCTGGCAATTGTCAAGCTGATGAGCCGACAGGAATCACGCAGTTCAGCTGGCAATTGTCATTCAGATGAGCCGGCAGGAATCACGCAGCTCAGCAGGCCCTGATCACGTGACTCTGCAGGCACTGATCACGTGGCTGATCAAGAACAGATCAGGTGACTGAGCATGCACTGGTCACGTGGCTATCATGCACAGATCACGTGAAAGAGCATGCACTGATGACGTGGCTGATGGGCACTGATCCCGTGTTTATCAGGCAGTGATCAGTGACTGACAGGCGCTGATCATGGGACTGTGCACGCACTGATCACGTGGCTGATCAGGAACTGACCACCTGACTGCGCATGCAGTGATCACGTGGCTGTTTATTCACTGATCACGTGTTTATCATACGGTGATCATGTGACTGAGAGGCGCTGATCACGTGACTGTGCCGTCAGTGATCACGTGGCTGATCAAGCACTGATATCGTGCCTGAGCATGCACTGATCATGTGCCCGGAGCCGGTGAGGCATTCCACTCTGGACAAAGGTCATGAGGAAGGAGGCTCGGCATACGCAAATGCGGGATCGAGCCTCAGGAGTCCACCCGGATATTCTCCAGCATCTCCCCCCAAAAAAAACAGAGTCTGCCTACTATATTGCTTTGTGCTCTCACCTCTGATTTCACTGGGGTCTGTCCCCCCCCCACCATCTCGCTCTCTCTGTCAAAGAGTTAACTTACAGCTCCAATTCATAAAGTTCCTTGTCATTCTTCCCTTTAACATCCAGCTGAGTCTCCATCTGGATCGAGGAACCCACCAGGCTTACTAATTATGCCTGGGCTGCTAAGACCCACTCGAGAAGGTGTCTAGGGTGAGGCACCTTCCGCTATTCGAGAGGGCGCCTGCGGCCTACGTAAGTGGTGCAAACTTCTTGTCTTGAAGTTTGATTGGTCTCCCGCGTAAACCAAGCTACTCAGTCTCTTTTCTCCACCGAATTTTCCTACTGAGCTATCCTCATATTATTATTCTTGACGTCTCTGACTAGCATATAAATAGTCGCCTAGGCCATCTCTCCTTCCAATACCCTGGATCAGCTGGGGCTGGTCCCCGGCAGGTGGCGCCCGAACAGGGACCTCAGGAGGCAATACTCAAAGAGCTGAGCAGACACGAACCACGCAATCAGCAGGCAATAAGCATGGAGCTCAGCAGTGACGTATCATGCTGCTCAACTGGCAATAATCAAGCAGGTGACCTGGCAGGAATCACGCAGCTCAGCTGGCAATTGTCAAGCAGATGAGCCGACAGGAATCACGCAGCTGAGCTGGCAATTGTCATGCAGATGAGCCGGCAGGAATCACGCAGCTCAGCAGGCCCTGATCACGTGACTCTGCAGGCACTGATCACGTGGCTGATCAAGTACAGATCACGTGACTGAGCATGCAATGATCCCGTGGCTACCATGCACTGATCCCGTGACTTCGCATGCACTGATGACGTGGCTGATCAGGCAGTGATCACGTGTTTATCAGGCAGTGATCAGTGACTGACAGGCGCTGATCATGGGACTGTGCACGCACTGATCACGTGGCTATCATGCACTGATCACGTGACTGCGCATGCACTGATGACATGGCTGATCGGGCACTTATCACGTTTTTCTCAGGCAGTGATCAGTGACTGAAAGGCGCTGATCATGGAACTGTGCACGCACTGATCACGTGGCTGATCAGGAACTGACCACCTGACTGCGCATGCAGTGATCACGTGGCTGTTTGTTCACTGATCACGTGTTTATCATACGGTGATCATGTGACTGAGAGGCGCTGATCACGTGACTGTGCCGTCAGTGATCACGTGGCTGATCAAGCACTGATATCGTGCCTAAGCATGCACTGATCATGTGCCGGGAGCCGGTGAGGCATTCCACTCTGGACAAAGGTCATGAGGAAGGAGGCTCGGCATACGCAAATGCGGGATCGAGCCTCAGGAGTCCACCCGGATATTCTCCAGCATCTCCCCCCCAAAAAAACAGAGTCTGCCTACTATATTGCTTTGTGCTCTCACCTCTGATTTCACTGGGATCTGTCCCCCCCCCCACACCATCTCGCTCTCTCTGTCAAAGAGTTAACTTACAGCTCCAATTCATAAAGTTCCTTGTCATTCTTCCCTTTAACATCCAGCTGAGTCTCCATCTGGATCGAGGAACCCACCAGGCTTACTAATTATGCCTGGGCTGCTAAGACCCACTCGAGAAGGTGTCTAGGGTGAGGCACCTTCCGCTATTCGAGAGGGCGCCTGCGGCCTACGGAAGTGGTGCAAACTTCTTGTCTTGAAGTTTGATTGGTCTCCAGCGTAAACCAAGCTACTCAGTCTCTTTTCTCCACCGAATTTTCCTACTGAGCTATCCTCATATTATTATTCGTGACGTCTCTGATGAGCATATAAATAGTCGCCTAGGCCATCTCTCCTTCCAATACCCTGGATCAGCTGGGGCTGGTCCCCGGCAGGTGGCGCCCGAACAGGGACCTCAGGAGGCAATACTCAAAGAGCTGAGCAGACACGAACCACGCAATCAGCAGGCAATAAGCATGGAGCTCAGCACTGACGAATCATGCTGCTCAACTGGCAATAATCAAGCAGGTGACCAGGCAGGAATCACGCAGCTCAGCTGGCAATTGTTAAGCAGATGAGCCGACAGGAATCACGCAGCTCAGCTGGCAATTGTCAAGCACATGAGCCGACAGGAATCAGGCAGCTCAGCTGGCAATTATCACGCAGCTCAGCAGGCCCTGATCACGTGACTCTGCAGGCACTGATCACGTGGCTCTCATGCACTGATCACGTGTTTCTTAGGCAACGATCAGTGACTGACAGGCGCTGATCATGGGACTGTGCACGCACTGATCACGTGGCTCTCATGCACTGATCACGTTTTTCTTAGGCAGTGATCAGTGCCTGACAGGCGCTCATCATGGGACTGTGCACACACTGATCACGTGGCTATCATGCACTGATCACGTGACTGCGCATGCACTGATGACGTGGCTGTTCTGGCACTGATCACGTGTTTATCAGGCAGTGATCAGTGACTGAGAGGTGCTGATCACGGACTGTGCACGCACTGATCACGTGGCTGATCAAGCACCGATATCGTGACTGAGCATGCTCTGCTCATGTGCAGGGAGCCGGTGAGGCATTCCACTCTGGACTAAGGTCATGAGGAAGGAGGCTCGGCATACGCAAATGCGGGATCGAGCCTCAGGAGTCCACCCGGATATTCTCCAGCATCTCCCCCCCAGAAAAACCAGAGTTTGCCTACTTTATTGCTTTGTGCTCTCACCTCTGATTTCACTGGGGGCTGTCCTCCACCACCATCTCGCTCTCTCTGTCAAAGAGTTAAATTACAGCTCCAATTCATAAAGTTCCTTGTCATTCTTCCCTTTAACTTCCAGCTGAGTCTCCATCTGGAGCGCGGAACCCACCACGCTTACTAATTATGCCTGGGCTGCTAAGGCCCACTCGAGAAGGTGTCTAGGGTGAGGCACCTTCCGCTATTCGAGAGGGCGCCTGCGGCCTACGGAAGTGGTGCAAACTTCTTGTCTTGAAGTTTGATTGGTCTCCCGCATAAACCAAGCTACTCAGTCTCTTTTCTCCACCGAATTTTCCTACTGAGCTATCCTCATACTATTATTCTTGACATCTCTGATTAGCATATAAATAGTCGCCTAGGCCATCTCTCCTTCGAATACCCTGGATCAGCTGGGGCTGGTCCCCGGCAGGTGGCGCCCGAACAGGGACCTCAGGAGGCAATACTCAAAGAGCTGAGCAGACACGAACCACGCAATCAGCAGGCAATAAGCATGGAGCTCAGCAGTGACGACTCATGCTGCTCAACTGGCAATAATCAAGCAGGTGACCTGGCAGGAATCACGCAGCTCAGCTGGCAATTGTCAAGCTGATGAGCCGACAGGAATCACGCAGTTCAGCTGGCAATTGTCATTCAGATGAGCCGGCAGGAATCACGCAGCTCAGCAGGCCCTGATCACGTGACTCTGCAGGCACTGATCACGTGGCTGATCAAGAACAGATCAGGTGACTGAGCATGCACTGGTCACGTGGCTATCATGCACAGATCACGTGAAAGAGTATGCACTGATGACGTGGCTGATGGGCACTGATCCCGTGTTTATCAGGCAGTGATCAGTGACTGACAGGCGCTGATCATGGGACTGTGCACGCACTGATCACGTGGCTGATCAGGAACTGACCACCTGACTGCGCATGCAGTGATCACGTGGCTGTTTATTCACTGATCACGTGTTTATCATACGGTGATCATGTGACTGAGAGGCGCTGATCATGTGACTGTGCCGTCAGTGATCACGTGGCTGATCAAGCACTGATATCGTGACTGAGCATGCACTGATCATGTGCCCGGAGCCGGTGAGGCATTCCACTCTGGACAAAGGTCATGAGGAAGGAGGCTCGGCATACGCAAATGCGGGATCGAGCCTCAGGAGTCCACCCGGATATTCTCCAGCATCTCCCCCCCAAAAAAAACCAGAGTCTGCCTACTATATTGCTTTGTGCTCTCACCTCTGATTTCACTGGGGTCTGTCCCCCCCCCACCATCTCGCTCTCTCTGTCAAAGAGTTAACTTACAGCTCCAATTCATAAAGTTCCTTGTCATTCTTCCCTTTAACATCCAGCTGAGTCTCCATCTGGATCGAGGAACCCACCAGGCTTACTAATTATGCCTGGGCTGCTAAGACCCACTCGAGAAGGTGTCTAGGGTGAGGCACCTTCCGCTATTCGAGAGGGCGCCTGCGGCCTACGTAAGTGGTGCAAACTTCTTGTCTTGAAGTTTGATTGGTCTCCCGCGTAAACCAAGCTACTCAGTCTCTTTTCTCCACCGAATTTTCCTACTGAGCTATCCTCATATTATTATTCTTGACGTCTCTGACGAGCATATAAATAGTCGCCTAGGCCATCTCTCCTTCCAATACCCTGGATCAGCTGGGGCTGGTCCCCGGCAGGTGGCGCCCGAACAGGGACCTCAGGAGGCAATACTCAAAGAGCTGAGCAGACACGAACCACGCAATCAGCAGGCAATAAGCATGGAGCTCAGCAGTGACGTATCATGCTGCTCAACTGGCAATAATCAAGCAGGTGACCTGGCAGGAATCACGCAGCTCAGCTGGCAATTGTCAAGCAGATGAGCCGACAGGAATCACGCAGCTGAGCTGGCAATTGTCATGCAGATGAGCCGGCAGGAATCACGCAGCTCAGCAGTCCCTGATCACGTGACTCTGCAGGCACTGATCACGTGGCTGATCAAGTACAGATCACGTGACTGAGCATGCAATGATCCCGTGGCTACCATGCACTGATCCCGTGACTTCGCATGCACTGATGACGTGGCTGATCAGGCAGTGATCACGTGTTTATCAGGCAGTGATCAGTGACTGACAGGCGCTGATCATGGGACTGTGCACGCACTGATCACGTGGCTATCATGCACTGATCACGTGACTGCGCATGCACTGATGACATGGCTGATCGGGCACTTATCACGTTTTTCTCAGGCAGTGATCAGTGACTGAAAGGCGCTGATCATGGAACTGTGCACGTACTGATCACGTGGCTGATCAGGAACTGACCACCTGACTGCGCATGCAGTGATCACGTGGCTGTTTGTTCACTGATCACGTGTTTATCATACGGTGATCATGTGACTGAGAGGCGCTGATCACGTGACTGTGCCGTCAGTGATCACGTGGCTGATCAAGCACTGATATCGTGCCTAAGCATGCACTGATCATGTGCCGGGAGCCGGTGAGGCATTCCACTCTGGACAAAGGTCATGAGGAAGGAGGCTCGGCATACGCAAATGCGGGATCGAGCCTCAGGAGTCCACCCGGATATTCTCCAGCATCTCCCCCCCAAAAAAAACAGAGTCTGCCTACTATATTGCTTTGTGCTCTCACCTCTGATTTCACTGGGATCTGTCCCCCCCCCCACCATCTCGCTCTCTCTGTCAAAGAGTTAACTTACAGCTCCAATTCATAAAGTTCCTTGTCATTCTTCCCTTTAACATCCAGCTGAGTCTCCATCTGGATCGAGGAACCCACCAGGCTTACTAATTATGCCTGGGCTGCTAAGACCCACTCGAGAAGGTGTCTAGGGTGAGGCACCTTCCGCTATTCGAGAGGGCGCCTGCGGCCTACGTAAGTGGTGCAAACTTCTTGTCTTGAAGTTTGATTGGTCTCCCGCGTAAACCAAGCTACTCAGTCTCTTTTCTCCACCGAATTTTCCTACTGAGCTATCCTCATATTATTATTCTTGACGTCTCTGACGAGCATATAAATAGTCGCCTAGGCCATCTCTCCTTCCAATACCCTGGATCAGCTGGGGCTGGTCCCCGGCAGGTGGCGCCCGAACAGGGACCTCAGGAGGCAATACTCAAAGAGCTGAGCAGACACGAACCACGCAATCAGCAGGCAATAAGCATGGAGCTCAGCAGTGACGTATCATGCTGCTCAACTGGCAATAATCAAGCAGGTGACCTGGCAGGAATCACGCAGCTCAGCTGGCAATTGTCAAGCAGATGAGCCGACAGGAATCACGCAGCTGAGCTGGCAATTGTCATGCAGATGAGCCGGCAGGAATCACGCAGCTCAGCAGTCCCTGATCACGTGACTCTGCAGGCACTGATCACGTGGCTGATCAAGTACAGATCACGTGACTGAGCATGCAATGATCCCGTGGCTACCATGCACTGATCCCGTGACTTCGCATGCACTGATGACGTGGCTGATCAGGCAGTGATCACGTGTTTATCAGGCAGTGATCAGTGACTGACAGGCGCTGATCATGGGACTGTGCACGCACTGATCACGTGGCTATCATGCACTGATCACGTGACTGCGCATGCACTGATGACATGGCTGATCGGGCACTTATCACGTTTTTCTCAGGCAGTGATCAGTGACTGAAAGGCGCTGATCATGGAACTGTGCACGCACTGATCACGTGGCTGATCAGGAACTGACCACCTGACTGCGCATGCAGTGATCACGTGGCTGTTTGTTCACTGATCACGTGTTTATCATACGGTGATCATGTGACTGAGAGGCGCTGATCACGTGACTGTGCCGTCAGTGATCACGTGGCTGATCAAGCACTGATATCGTGCCTAAGCATGCACTGATCATGTGCCGGGAGCCGGTGAGGCATTCCACTCTGGACAAAGGTCATGAGGAAGGAGGCTCGGCATACGCAAATGCGGGATCGAGCCTCAGGAGTCCACCCGGATATTCTCCAGCATCTCCCCCCCAAAAAAAACAGAGTCTGCCTACTATATTGCTTTGTGCTCTCACCTCTGATTTCACTGGGATCTGTCCCCCTCCCCCCACCATCTCGCTCTCTCTGTCAAAGAGTTAACTTACAGCTCCAATTCATAAAGTTCCTTGTCATTCTTCCCTTTAACATCCAGCTGAGTCTCCATCTGGATCGAGGAACCCACCAGGCTTACTAATTATGCCTGGGCTGCTAAGACCCACTCGAGAAGGTGTCTAGGGTGAGGCACCTTCCGCTATTCAAGAGGGCGCCTGCGGCCTACGTAAGTGGTGCAAACTTCTTGTCTTGAAGTTTGATTGGTCTCCCGCGTAAACCAAGCTACTCAGTCTCTTTTCTCCACCGAATTTTCCTACTGAGCTATCCTCATACTATTATTCTTGACGTCTCTGACGAGCATATAAATAGTCGCCTAGGCCATCTCTCCTTCCAATACCCTGGATCAGCTGGGGCTGGTCCCCGGCAGGTGGCGCCCGAACAGGGACCTCAGGAGGCAATACTCAAAGAGCTGAGCAGACACGAACCACGCAATCAGCAGGCAATAAGCATGGAGCTCAGCAGTGACGTATCATGCTGCTCAACTGGCAATAATCAAGCAGGTGACCTGGCAGGAATCACGCAGCTCAGCTGGCAATTGTCAAGCAGATGAGCCGACAGGAATCACGCAGCTGAGCTGGCAATTGTCATGCAGATGAGCCGGCAGGAATCACGCAGCTCAGCAGTCCCTGATCACGTGACTCTGCAGGCACTGATCACGTGGCTGATCAAGTACAGATCACGTGACTGAGCATGCAATGATCCCGTGGCTACCATGCACTGATCCCGTGACTTCGCATGCACTGATGACGTGGCTGATCAGGCAGTGATCACGTGTTTATCAGGCAGTGATCAGTGACTGACAGGCGCTGATCATGGGACTGTGCACGCACTGATCACGTGGCTATCATGCACTGATCACGTGACTGCGCATGCACTGATGACATGGCTGATCGGGCACTTATCACGTTTTTCTCAGGCAGTGATCAGTGACTGAAAGGCGCTGATCATGGAACTGTGCACGTACTGATCACGTGGCTGATCAGGAACTGACCACCTGACTGCGCATGCAGTGATCACGTGGCTGTTTGTTCACTGATCACGTGTTTATCATACGGTGATCATGTGACTGAGAGGCGCTGATCACGTGACTGTGCCGTCAGTGATCACGTGGCTGATCAAGCACTGATATCGTGCCTAAGCATGCACTGATCATGTGCCGGGAGCCGGTGAGGCATTCCACTCTGGACAAAGGTCATGAGGAAGGAGGCTCGGCATACGCAAATGCGGGATCGAGCCTCAGGAGTCCACCCGGATATTCTCCAGCATCTCCCCCCCAAAAAAAACAGAGTCTGCCTACTATATTGCTTTGTGCTCTCACCTCTGATTTCACTGGGATCTGTCCCCGCCCCCCACCATCTCGCTCTCTCTGTCAAAGAGTTAACTTACAGCTCCAATTCATAAAGTTCCTTGTCATTCTTCCCTTTAACATCCAGCTGAGTCTCCATCTGGATCGAGGAACCCACCAGGCTTACTAATTATGCCTGGGCTGCTAAGACCCACTCGAGAAGGTGTCTAGGGTGAGGCACCTTCCGCTATTCGAGAGGGCGCCTGCGGCCTACGGAAGTGGTGCAAACTTCTTGTCTTGAAGTTTGATTGGTCTCCAGCGTAAACCAAGCTACTCAGTCTCTTTTCTCCACCGAATTTTCCTACTGAGCTATCCTCATATTATTATTCGTGACGTCTCTGATGAGCATATAAATAGTCGCCTAGGCCATCTCTCCTTCCAATACCCTGGATCAGCTGGGGCTGGTCCCCGGCAGGTGGCGCCCGAACAGGGACCTCAGGAGGCAATACTCAAAGAGCTGAGCAGACACGAACCACGCAATCAGCAGGCAATAAGCATGGAGCTCAGCACTGACGAATCATGCTGCTCAACTGGCAATAATCAAGCAGGTGACCAGGCAGGAATCACGCAGCTCAGCTGGCAATTGTTAAGCAGATGAGCCGACAGGAATCACGCAGCTCAGCTGGCAATTGTCAAGCACATGAGCCGACAGGAATCAGGCAGCTCAGCTGGCAATTATCACGCAGCTCAGCAGGCCCTGATCACGTGACTCTGCAGGCACTGATCACGTGGCTCTCATGCACTGATCACGTGTTTCTTAGGCAACGATCAGTGACTGACAGGCGCTGATCATGGGACTGTGCACGCACTGATCACGTGGCTCTCATGCACTGATCACGTTTTTCTTAGGCAGTGATCAGTGCCTGACAGGCGCTCATCATGGGACTGTGCACACACTGATCACGTGGCTATCATGCACTGATCACGTGACTGCGCATGCACTGATGACGTGGCTGTTCTGGCACTGATCACGTGTTTATCAGGCAGTGATCAGTGACTGAGAGGTGCTGATCACGGACTGTGCACGCACTGATCACGTGGCTGATCAAGCACCGATATCGTGACTGAGCATGCACTGCTCATGTGCCGGGAGCCGGTGAGGCATTCCACTCTGGACTAAGGTCATGAGGAAGGAGGCTCGGCATACGCAAATGCGGGATCGAGCCTCAGGAGTCCACCCGGATATTCTCCAGCATCTCCCCCCCAGAAAAACCAGAGTTTGCCTACTTTATTGCTTTGTGCTCTCACCTCTGATTTCACTGGGGGCTGTCCTCCACCACCATCTCGCTCTCTCTGTCAAAGAGTTAAATTACAGCTCCAATTCATAAAGTTCCTTGTCATTCTTCCCTTTAACTTCCAGCTGAGTCTCCATCTGGAGCGCGGAACCCACCACGCTTACTAATTATGCCTGGGCTGCTAAGGCCCACTCGAGAAGGTGTCTAGGGTGAGGCACCTTCCGCTATTCGAGAGGGCGCCTGCGGCCTACGGAAGTGGTGCAAACTTCTTGTCTTGAAGTTTGATTGGTCTCCCGCATAAACCAAGCTACTCAGTCTCTTTTCTCCACCGAATTTTCCTACTGAGCTATCCTCATACTATTATTCTTGACATCTCTGATTAGCATATAAATAGTCGCCTAGGCCATCTCTCCTTCGAATACCCTGGATCAGCTGGGGCTGGTCCCCGGCAGGTGGCGCCCGAACAGGGACCTCAGGAGGCAATACTCAAAGAGCTGAGCAGACACGAACCACGCAATCAGCAGGCAATAAGCATGGAGCTCAGCAGTGACGACTCATGCTGCTCAACTGGCAATAATCAAGCAGGTGACCTGGCAGGAATCACGCAGCTCAGCTGGCAATTGTCAAGCTGATGAGCCGACAGGAATCACGCAGTTCAGCTGGCAATTGTCATTCAGATGAGCCGGCAGGAATCACGCAGCTCAGCAGGCCCTGATCACGTGACTCTGCAGGCACTGATCACGTGGCTGATCAAGAACAGATCAGGTGACTGAGCATGCACTGGTCACGTGGCTATCATGCACAGATCACGTGAAAGAGCATGCACTGATGACGTGGCTGATGGGCACTGATCCCGTGTTTATCAGGCAGTGATCAGTGACTGACAGGCGCTGATCATGGGACTGTGCACGCACTGATCACGTGGCTGATCAGGAACTGACCACCTGACTGCGCATGCAGTGATCACGTGGCTGTTTATTCACTGATCACGTGTTTATCATACGGTGATCATGTGACTGAGAGGCGCTGATCATGTGACTGTGCCGTCAGTGATCACGTGGCTGATCAAGCACTGATATCGTGACTGAGCATGCACTGATCATGTGCCCGGAGCCGGTGAGGCATTCCACTCTGGACAAAGGTCATGAGGAAGGAGGCTCGGCATACGCAAATGCGGGATCGAGCCTCAGGAGTCCACCCGGATATTCTCCAGCATCTCCCCCCCCAAAAAAAACCAGAGTCTGCCTACTATATTGCTTTGTGCTCTCACCTCTGATTTCACTGGGGTCTGTCCCCCCCCCACCATCTCGCTCTCTCTGTCAAAGAGTTAACTTACAGCTCCAATTCATAAAGTTCCTTGTCATTCTTCCCTTTAACATCCAGCTGAGTCTCCATCTGGATCGAGGAACCCACCAGGCTTACTAATTATGCCTGGGCTGCTAAGACCCACTCGAGAAGGTGTCTAGGGTGAGGCACCTTCCGCTATTCAAGAGGGCGCCTGCGGCCTACGTAAGTGGTGCAAACTTCTTGTCTTGAAGTTTGATTGGTCTCCCGCGTAAACCAAGCTACTCAGTCTCTTTTCTCCACCGAATTTTCCTACTGAGCTATCCTCATATTATTATTCTTGACGTCTCTGACGAGCATATAAATAGTCGCCTAGGCCATCTCTCCTTCCAATACCCTGGATCAGCTGGGGCTGGTCCCCGGCAGGTGGCGCCCGAACAGGGACCTCAGGAGGCAATACTCAAAGAGCTGAGCAGACACGAACCACGCAATCAGCAGGCAATAAGCATGGAGCTCAGCAGTGACGTATCATGCTGCTCAACTGGCAATAATCAAGCAGGTGACCTGGCAGGAATCACGCAGCTCAGCTGGCAATTGTCAAGCAGATGAGCCGACAGGAATCACGCAGCTGAGCTGGCAATTGTCATGCAGATGAGCCGGCAGGAATCACGCAGCTCAGCAGTCCCTGATCACGTGACTCTGCAGGCACTGATCACGTGGCTGATCAAGTACAGATCACGTGACTGAGCATGCAATGATCCCGTGGCTACCATGCACTGATCCCGTGACTTCGCATGCACTGATGACGTGGCTGATCAGGCAGTGATCACGTGTTTATCAGGCAGTGATCAGTGACTGACAGGCGCTGATCATGGGACTGTGCACGCACTGATCACGTGGCTATCATGCACTGATCACGTGACTGCGCATGCACTGATGACATGGCTGATCGGGCACTTATCACGTTTTTCTCAGGCAGTGATCAGTGACTGAAAGGCGCTGATCATGGAACTGTGCACGTACTGATCACGTGGCTGATCAGGAACTGACCACCTGACTGCGCATGCAGTGATCACGTGGCTGTTTGTTCACTGATCACGTGTTTATCATACGGTGATCATGTGACTGAGAGGCGCTGATCACGTGACTGTGCCGTCAGTGATCACGTGGCTGATCAAGCACTGATATCGTGCCTAAGCATGCACTGATCATGTGCCGGGAGCCGGTGAGGCATTCCACTCTGGACAAAGGTCATGAGGAAGGAGGCTCGGCATACGCAAATGCGGGATCGAGCCTCAGGAGTCCACCCGGATATTCTCCAGCATCTCCCCCCCAAAAAAAACAGAGTCTGCCTACTATATTGCTTTGTGCTCTCACCTCTGATTTCACTGGGATCTGTCCCCCGCCCCCCACCATCTCGCTCTCTCTGTCAAAGAGTTAACTTACAGCTCCAATTCATAAAGTTCCTTGTCATTCTTCCCTTTAACATCCAGCTGAGTCTCCATCTGGATCGAGGAACCCACCAGGCTTACTAATTATGCCTGGGCTGCTAAGACCCACTCGAGAAGGTGTCTAGGGTGAGGCACCTTCCGCTATTCGAGAGGGCGCCTGCGGCCTACGGAAGTGGTGCAAACTTCTTGTCTTGAAGTTTGATTGGTCTCCAGCGTAAACCAAGCTACTCAGTCTCTTTTCTCCACCGAATTTTCCTACTGAGCTATCCTCATATTATTATTCGTGACGTCTCTGATGAGCATATAAATAGTCGCCTAGGCCATCTCTCCTTCCAATACCCTGGATCAGCTGGGGCTGGTCCCCGGCAGGTGGCGCCCGAACAGGGACCTCAGGAGGCAATACTCAAAGAGCTGAGCAGACACGAACCACGCAATCAGCAGGCAATAAGCATGGAGCTCAGCACTGACGAATCATGCTGCTCAACTGGCAATAATCAAGCAGGTGACCAGGCAGGAATCACGCAGCTCAGCTGGCAATTGTTAAGCAGATGAGCCGACAGGAATCACGCAGCTCAGCTGGCAATTGTCAAGCACATGAGCCGACAGGAATCAGGCAGCTCAGCTGGCAATTATCACGCAGCTCAGCAGGCCCTGATCACGTGACTCTGCAGGCACTGATCACGTGGCTCTCATGCACTGATCACGTGTTTCTTAGGCAACGATCAGTGACTGACAGGCGCTGATCATGGGACTGTGCACGCACTGATCACGTGGCTCTCATGCACTGATCACGTTTTTCTTAGGCAGTGATCAGTGCCTGACAGGCGCTCATCATGGGACTGTGCACACACTGATCACGTGGCTATCATGCACTGATCACGTGACTGCGCATGCACTGATGACGTGGCTGTTCTGGCACTGATCACGTGTTTATCAGGCAGTGATCAGTGACTGAGAGGTGCTGATCACGGACTGTGCACGCACTGATCACGTGGCTGATCAAGCACCGATATCGTGACTGAGCATGCACTGCTCATGTGCCGGGAGCCGGTGAGGCATTCCACTCTGGACTAAGGTCATGAGGAAGGAGGCTCGGCATACGCAAATGCGGGATCGAGCCTCAGGAGTCCACCCGGATATTCTCCAGCATCTCCCCCCCAGAAAAACCAGAGTTTGCCTACTTTATTGCTTTGTGCTCTCACCTCTGATTTCACTGGGGGCTGTCCTCCACCACCATCTCGCTCTCTCTGTCAAAGAGTTAAATTACAGCTCCAATTCATAAAGTTCCTTGTCATTCTTCCCTTTAACTTCCAGCTGAGTCTCCATCTGGAGCGCGGAACCCACCACGCTTACTAATTATGCCTGGGCTGCTAAGGCCCACTCGAGAAGGTGTCTAGGGTGAGGCACCTTCCGCTATTCGAGAGGGCGCCTGCGGCCTACGGAAGTGGTGCAAACTTCTTGTCTTGAAGTTTGATTGGTCTCCCGCATAAACCAAGCTACTCAGTCTCTTTTCTCCACCGAATTTTCCTACTGAGCTATCCTCATACTATTATTCTTGACATCTCTGATTAGCATATAAATAGTCGCCTAGGCCATCTCTCCTTCGAATACCCTGGATCAGCTGGGGCTGGTCCCCGGCAGGTGGCGCCCGAACAGGGACCTCAGGAGGCAATACTCAAAGAGCTGAGCAGACACGAACCACGCAATCAGCAGGCAATAAGCATGGAGCTCAGCAGTGACGACTCATGCTGCTCAACTGGCAATAATCAAGCAGGTGACCTGGCAGGAATCACGCAGCTCAGCTGGCAATTGTCAAGCTGATGAGCCGACAGGAATCACGCAGTTCAGCTGGCAATTGTCATTCAGATGAGCCGGCAGGAATCACGCAGCTCAGCAGGCCCTGATCACGTGACTCTGCAGGCACTGATCACGTGGCTGATCAAGAACAGATCAGGTGACTGAGCATGCACTGGTCACGTGGCTATCATGCACAGATCACGTGAAAGAGCATGCACTGATGACGTGGCTGATGGGCACTGATCCCGTGTTTATCAGGCAGTGATCAGTGACTGACAGGCGCTGATCATGGGACTGTGCACGCACTGATCACGTGGCTGATCAGGAACTGACCACCTGACTGCGCATGCAGTGATCACGTGGCTGTTTATTCACTGATCACGTGTTTATCATACGGTGATCATGTGACTGAGAGGCGCTGATCATGTGACTGTGCCGTCAGTGATCACGTGGCTGATCAAGCACTGATATCGTGACTGAGCATGCACTGATCATGTGCCCGGAGCCGGTGAGGCATTCCACTCTGGACAAAGGTCATGAGGAAGGAGGCTCGGCATACGCAAATGCGGGATCGAGCCTCAGGAGTCCACCCGGATATTCTCCAGCATCTCCCCCCCCAAAAAAAACCAGAGTCTGCCTACTATATTGCTTTGTGCTCTCACCTCTGATTTCACTGGGGTCTGTCCCCCCCCCACCATCTCGCTCTCTCTGTCAAAGAGTTAACTTACAGCTCCAATTCATAAAGTTCCTTGTCATTCTTCCCTTTAACATCCAGCTGAGTCTCCATCTGGATCGAGGAACCCACCAGGCTTACTAATTATGCCTGGGCTGCTAAGACCCACTCGAGAAGGTGTCTAGGGTGAGGCACCTTCCGCTATTCAAGAGGGCGCCTGCGGCCTACGTAAGTGGTGCAAACTTCTTGTCTTGAAGTTTGATTGGTCTCCCGCGTAAACCAAGCTACTCAGTCTCTTTTCTCCACCGAATTTTCCTACTGAGCTATCCTCATATTATTATTCTTGACGTCTCTGACGAGCATATAAATAGTCGCCTAGGCCATCTCTCCTTCCAATACCCTGGATCAGCTGGGGCTGGTCCCCGGCAGGTGGCGCCCGAACAGGGACCTCAGGAGGCAATACTCAAAGAGCTGAGCAGACACGAACCACGCAATCAGCAGGCAATAAGCATGGAGCTCAGCAGTGACGTATCATGCTGCTCAACTGGCAATAATCAAGCAGGTGACCTGGCAGGAATCACGCAGCTCAGCTGGCAATTGTCAAGCAGATGAGCCGACAGGAATCACGCAGCTGAGCTGGCAATTGTCATGCAGATGAGCCGGCAGGAATCACGCAGCTCAGCAGTCCCTGATCACGTGACTCTGCAGGCACTGATCACGTGGCTGATCAAGTACAGATCACGTGACTGAGCATGCAATGATCCCGTGGCTACCATGCACTGATCCCGTGACTTCGCATGCACTGATGACGTGGCTGATCAGGCAGTGATCACGTGTTTATCAGGCAGTGATCAGTGACTGACAGGCGCTGATCATGGGACTGTGCACGCACTGATCACGTGGCTCTCATGCACTGATCAGGTTTTTCTTAGGCAGTGATCAGTGCCTGACAGGCGCTCATCATGGGACTGTGCACACACTGATCACGTGGCTATCATGCACTGATCACGTGACTGCGCATGCACTGATGACATGGCTGATCGGGCACTTATCACGTTTTTCTCAGGCAGTGATCAGTGACTGAAAGGCGCTGATCATGGAACTGTGCACGTACTGATCACGTGGCTGATCAGGAACTGACCACCTGACTGCGCATGCAGTGATCACGTGGCTGTTTGTTCACTGATCACGTGTTTATCATACGGTGATCATGTGACTGAGAGGCGCTGATCACGTGACTGTGCCGTCAGTGATCACGTGGCTGATCAAGCACTGATATCGTGCCTAAGCATGCACTGATCATGTGCCGGGAGCCGGTGAGGCATTCCACTCTGGACAAAGGTCATGAGGAAGGAGGCTCGGCATACGCAAATGCGGGATCGAGCCTCAGGAGTCCACCCGGATATTCTCCAGCATCTCCCCCCCAAAAAAAACAGAGTCTGCCTACTATATTGCTTTGTGCTCTCACCTCTGATTTCACTGGGATCTGTCCCCCTCCCCCACACCATCTCGCTCTCTCTGTCAAAGAGTTAACTTACAGCTCCAATTCATAAAGTTCCTTGTCATTCTTCCCTTTAACATCCAGCTGAGTCTCCATCTGGATCGAGGAACCCACCAGGCTTACTAATTATGCCTGGGCTGCTAAGACCCACTCGAGAAGGTGTCTAGGGTGAGGCACCTTCCGCTATTCGAGAGGGCGCCTGCGGCCTACGTAAGTGGTGCAAACTTCTTGTCTTGAAGTTTGATTGGTCTCCCGCGTAAACCAAGCTACTCAGTCTCTTTTCTCCACCGAATTTTCCTACTGAGCTATCCTCATATTATTATTCTTGACGTCTCTGACGAGCATATAAATAGTCGCCTAGGCCATCTCTCCTTCCAATACCCTGGATCAGCTGGGGCTGGTCCCCGGCAGGTGGCGCCCGAACAGGGACCTCAGGAGGCAATACTCAAAGAGCTGAGCAGACACGAACCACGCAATCAGCAGGCAATAAGCATGGAGCTCAGCAGTGACGTATCATGCTGCTCAACTGGCAATAATCAAGCAGGTGACCTGGCAGGAATCACGCAGCTCAGCTGGCAATTGTCAAGCAGATGAGCCGACAGGAATCACGCAGCTGAGCTGGCAATTGTCATGCAGATGAGCCGGCAGGAATCACGCAGCTCAGCAGTCCCTGATCACGTGACTCTGCAGGCACTGATCACGTGGCTGATCAAGTACAGATCACGTGACTGAGCATGCAATGATCCCGTGGCTACCATGCACTGATCCCGTGACTTCGCATGCACTGATGACGTGGCTGATCAGGCAGTGATCACGTGTTTATCAGGCAGTGATCAGTGACTGACAGGCGCTGATCATGGGACTGTGCACGCACTGATCACGTGGCTCTCATGCACTGATCAGGTTTTTCTTAGGCAGTGATCAGTGCCTGACAGGCGCTCATCATGGGACTGTGCACACACTGATCACGTGGCTATCATGCACTGATCACGTGACTGCGCATGCACTGATGACATGGCTGATCGGGCACTTATCACGTTTTTCTCAGGCAGTGATCAGTGACTGAAAGGCGCTGATCATGGAACTGTGCACGTACTGATCACGTGGCTGATCAGGAACTGACCACCTGACTGCGCATGCAGTGATCACGTGGCTGTTTGTTCACTGATCACGTGTTTATCATACGGTGATCATGTGACTGAGAGGCGCTGATCACGTGACTGTGCCGTCAGTGATCACGTGGCTGATCAAGCACTGATATCGTGCCTAAGCATGCACTGATCATGTGCCGGGAGCCGGTGAGGCATTCCACTCTGGACAAAGGTCATGAGGAAGGAGGCTCGGCATACGCAAATGCGGGATCGAGCCTCAGGAGTCCACCCGGATATTCTCCAGCATCTCCCCCCCAAAAAAACAGAGTCTGCCTACTATATTGCTTTGTGCTCTCACCTCTGATTTCACTGGGATCTGTCCCCCGCCCCCACACCATCTCGCTCTCTCTGTCAAAGAGTTAACTTACAGCTCCAATTCATAAAGTTCCTTGTCATTCTTCCCTTTAACATCCAGCTGAGTCTCCATCTGGATCGAGGAACCCACCAGGCTTACTAATTATGCCTGGGCTGCTAAGACCCACTCGAGAAGGTGTCTAGGGTGAGGCACCTTCCGCTATTCGAGAGGGCGCCTGCGGCCTACGGAAGTGGTGCAAACTTCTTGTCTTGAAGTTTGATTGGTCTCCAGCGTAAACCAAGCTACTCAGTCTCTTTTCTCCACCGAATTTTCCTACTGAGCTATCCTCATATTATTATTCGTGACGTCTCTGATGAGCATATAAATAGTCGCCTAGGCCATCTCTCCTTCCAATACCCTGGATCAGCTGGGGCTGGTCCCCGGCAGGTGGCGCCCGAACAGGGACCTCAGGAGGCAATACTCAAAGAGCTGAGCAGACACGAACCACGCAATCAGCAGGCAATAAGCATGGAGCTCAGCACTGACGAATCATGCTGCTCAACTGGCAATAATCAAGCAGGTGACCAGGCAGGAATCACGCAGCTCAGCTGGCAATTGTTAAGCAGATGAGCCGACAGGAATCACGCAGCTCAGCTGGCAATTGTCAAGCACATGAGCCGACAGGAATCAGGCAGCTCAGCTGGCAATTATCACGCAGCTCAGCAGGCCCTGATCACGTGACTCTGCAGGCACTGATCACGTGGCTCTCATGCACTGATCACGTGTTTCTTAGGCAACGATCAGTGACTGACAGGCGCTGATCATGGGACTGTGCACGCACTGATCACGTGGCTCTCATGCACTGATCACGTTTTTCTTAGGCAGTGATCAGTGCCTGACAGGCGCTCATCATGGGACTGTGCACACACTGATCACGTGGCTATCATGCACTGATCACGTGACTGCGCATGCACTGATGACGTGGCTGTTCTGGCACTGATCACGTGTTTATCAGGCAGTGATCAGTGACTGAGAGGTGCTGATCACGGACTGTGCACGCACTGATCACGTGGCTGATCAAGCACCGATATCGTGACTGAGCATGCACTGCTCATGTGCCGGGAGCCGGTGAGGCATTCCACTCTGGACTAAGGTCATGAGGAAGGAGGCTCGGCATACGCAAATGCGGGATCGAGCCTCAGGAGTCCACCCGGATATTCTCCAGCATCTCCCCCCAGAAAAACCAGAGTTTGCCTACTTTATTGCTTTGTGCTCTCACCTCTGATTTCACTGGGGGCTGTCCTCCACCACCATCTCGCTCTCTCTGTCAAAGAGTTAAATTACAGCTCCAATTCATAAAGTTCCTTGTCATTCTTCCCTTTAACTTCCAGCTGAGTCTCCATCTGGAGCGCGGAACCCACCACGCTTACTAATTATGCCTGGGCTGCTAAGGCCCACTCGAGAAGGTGTCTAGGGTGAGGCACCTTCCGCTATTCGAGAGGGCGCCTGCGGCCTACGGAAGTGGTGCAAACTTCTTGTCTTGAAGTTTGATTGGTCTCCCGCATAAACCAAGCTACTCAGTCTCTTTTCTCCACCGAATTTTCCTACTGAGCTATCCTCATACTATTATTCTTGACATCTCTGATTAGCATATAAATAGTCGCCTAGGCCATCTCTCCTTCGAATACCCTGGATCAGCTGGGGCTGGTCCCCGGCAGGTGGCGCCCGAACAGGGACCTCAGGAGGCAATACTCAAAGAGCTGAGCAGACACGAACCACGCAATCAGCAGGCAATAAGCATGGAGCTCAGCAGTGACGACTCATGCTGCTCAACTGGCAATAATCAAGCAGGTGACCTGGCAGGAATCACGCAGCTCAGCTGGCAATTGTCAAGCTGATGAGCCGACAGGAATCACGCAGTTCAGCTGGCAATTGTCATTCAGATGAGCCGGCAGGAATCACGCAGCTCAGCAGGCCCTGATCACGTGACTCTGCAGGCACTGATCACGTGGCTGATCAAGAACAGATCAGGTGACTGAGCATGCACTGGTCACGTGGCTATCATGCACAGATCACGTGAAAGAGCATGCACTGATGACGTGGCTGATGGGCACTGATCCCGTGTTTATCAGGCAGTGATCAGTGACTGACAGGCGCTGATCATGGGACTGTGCACGCACTGATCACGTGGCTGATCAGGAACTGACCACCTGACTGCGCATGCAGTGATCACGTGGCTGTTTATTCACTGATCACGTGTTTATCATACGGTGATCATGTGACTGAGAGGCGCTGATCATGTGACTGTGCCGTCAGTGATCACGTGGCTGATCAAGCACTGATATCGTGACTGAGCATGCACTGATCATGTGCCCGGAGCCGGTGAGGCATTCCACTCTGGACAAAGGTCATGAGGAAGGAGGCTCGGCATACGCAAATGCGGGATCGAGCCTCAGGAGTCCACCCGGATATTCTCCAGCATCTCCCCCCCAAAAAAAACCAGAGTCTGCCTACTATATTGCTTTGTGCTCTCACCTCTGATTTCACTGGGGTCTGTCCCCCCCCCCACCATCTCGCTCTCTCTGTCAAAGAGTTAACTTACAGCTCCAATTCATAAAGTTCCTTGTCATTCTTCCCTTTAACATCCAGCTGAGTCTCCATCTGGATCGAGGAACCCACCAGGCTTACTAATTATGCCTGGGCTGCTAAGACCCACTCGAGAAGGTGTCTAGGGTGAGGCACCTTCCGCTATTCGAGAGGGCGCCTGCGGCCTACGTAAGTGGTGCAAACTTCTTGTCTTGAAGTTTGATTGGTCTCCCGCGTAAACCAAGCTACTCAGTCTCTTTTCTCCACCGAATTTTCCTACTGAGCTATCCTCATATTATTATTCTTGACGTCTCTGATGAGCATATAAATAGTCGCCTAGGCCATCTCTCCTTCCAATACCCTGGATCAGCTGGGGCTGGTCCCCGGCAGGTGGCGCCCGAACAGGGACCTCAGGAGGCAATACTCAAAGAGCTGAGCAGACACGAACCACGCAATCAGCAGGCAATAAGCATGGAGCTCAGCAGTGACGTATCATGCTGCTCAACTGGCAATAATCAAGCAGGTGACCTGGCAGGAATCACGCAGCTCAGCTGGCAATTGTCAAGCAGATGAGCCGACAGGAATCACGCAGCTGAGCTGGCAATTGTCATGCAGATGAGCCGGCAGGAATCACGCAGCTCAGCAGTCCCTGATCACGTGACTCTGCAGGCACTGATCACGTGGCTGATCAAGTACAGATCACGTGACTGAGCATGCAATGATCCCGTGGCTACCATGCACTGATCCCGTGACTTCGCATGCACTGATGACGTGGCTGATCAGGCAGTGATCACGTGTTTATCAGGCAGTGATCAGTGACTGACAGGCGCTGATCATGGGACTGTGCACGCACTGATCACGTGGCTATCATGCACTGATCACGTGACTGCGCATGCACTGATGACATGGCTGATCGGGCACTTATCACGTTTTTCTCAGGCAGTGATCAGTGACTGAAAGGCGCTGATCATGGAACTGTGCACGCACTGATCACGTGGCTGATCAGGAACTGACCACCTGACTGCGCATGCAGTGATCACGTGGCTGTTTGTTCACTGATCACGTGTTTATCATACGGTGATCATGTGACTGAGAGGCGCTGATCACGTGACTGTGCCGTCAGTGATCACGTGGCTGATCAAGCACTGATATCGTGCCTAAGCATGCACTGATCATGTGCCGGGAGCCGGTGAGGCATTCCACTCTGGACAAAGGTCATGAGGAAGGAGGCTCGGCATACGCAAATGCGGGATCGAGCCTCAGGAGTCCACCCGGATATTCTCCAGCATCTCCCCCCCAAAAAAAACAGAGTCTGCCTACTATATTGCTTTGTGCTCTCACCTCTGATTTCACTGGGATCTGTCCCCCCCCCCACCATCTCGCTCTCTCTGTCAAAGAGTTAACTTACAGCTCCAATTCATAAAGTTCCTTGTCATTCTTCCCTTTAACATCCAGCTGAGTCTCCATCTGGATCGAGGAACCCACCAGGCTTACTAATTATGCCTGGGCTGCTAAGACCCACTCGAGAAGGTGTCTAGGGTGAGGCACCTTCCGCTATTCGAGAGGGCGCCTGCGGCCTACGGAAGTGGTGCAAACTTCTTGTCTTGAAGTTTGATTGGTCTCCCGCGTAAACCAAGCTACTCAGTCTCTTTTCTCCACCGAATTTTCCTACTGAGCTATCCTCATATTATTATTCTTGACGTCTCTGATTAGCATATAAATAGTCGCCTAGGCCATCTCTCCTTCCAATACCCTGGATCAGCTGGGGCTGGTCCCCGGCAGGTGGCGCCCGAACAGGGACCTCAGGAGGCAATACTCAAAGAGCTGAGCAGACACGAACCACGCAATCAGCAGGCAATAAGCATGGAGCTCAGCAGTGACGTATCATGCTGCTCAACTGGCAATAATCAAGCAGGTGACCTGGCAGGAATCACGCAGCTCAGCTGGCAATTGTCAAGCAGATGAGCCGACAGGAATCACGCAGCTGAGCTGGCAATTGTCATTCAGATGAGCCGGCAGGAATCACGCAGCTCAGCAGGCCCTGATCACGTGACTCTGCAGGCACTGATCACGTGGCTGATCAAGTACAGATCAGGTGACTGAGCATGCAATGATCCCGTGGCTACCATGCACTGATCCCGTGACTTCGCATGCACTGATGACGTGGCTGATCAGGCAGTGATCACGTGTTTATCAGGCAGTGATCAGTGACTGACAGGCGCTGATCATGGGACTGTGCACGCACATGATCACGTGGCTATCATGCACTGATCACGTGACTGCGCATGCACTGATGACGTGGCTGATTGGGCACTTATCACGTTTTTCTCAGGCAGTGATCAGTGACTGAAAGGCGCTGATTATGGAACTGTGCACGGCACTGATCACGTGGCTGATCAGGAACTGACCACCTGACTGCAGCATGCAGTGATCACGTGGCTGTTTTTCACTGATCACGTGTTTATCATACGGTGATCATGTGACTGAGAGGCGCTGATCACGTGACTGTGCCGTCAGTGATCACGTGGCTGATCAAGCACTGATATTATGCCTAAGCATGCACTGATCATGTGCCGGGAGCCGGTGAGGCATTCCACTCTGGACAAAGGTCATGAGGAAGGAGGCTCGGCATACGCAAATGCGGGATCGAGCCTCAGGAGTCCACCCGGATATTCTCCAGCATCTCCCCCCCAAAAAAACCAGAGTCTGCCTACTATATTGCTTTGTGCTCTCACCTCTGATTTCACTGGGTCTGTCCCCTCCCCCCACCATCTCGCTCTCTCTGTCAAAGAGTTAACTTACAGCTCCAATTCATAAAGTTCCTTGTCATTCTTCCCTTTAACATCCAGCTGAGTCTCCATCTGGATCGAGGAACCCACCAGGCTTACTAATTATGCCTGGGCTGCTAAGACCCACTCGAGAAGGTGTCTAGGGTGAGGCACCTTCCGCTATTCGAGAGGGCGCCTGCGGCCTACGTAAGTGGTGCAAACTTCTTGTCTTGAAGTTTGATTGGTCTCCCGCGTAAACCAAGCTACTCAGTCTCTTTTCTCCACCGAATTTTCCTACTGAGCTATCCTCATACTATTATTCTTGACGTCTCTGACTAGCATATAAATAGTCGCCTAGGCCATCTCTCCTTCCAATACCCTGGATCAGCTGGGGCTGGTCCCCGGCAGGTGGCGCCCGAACAGGGACCTCAGGAGGCAATACTCAAAGAGCTGAGCAGACACGAACCACGCAATCAGCAGGCAATAAGCATGGAGCTCAGCAGTGACGATCATGCTGCTCAACTGGCAATAATCAAGCAGGTGACCTGGCAGGAATCACGCAGCTCAGCTGGCAATTGTCAAGCAGATGAGCCGACAGGAATCACGCAGTTCAGCTGGCAATTGTCATTCAGATGAGCCGGCAGGAATCACGCAGCTCAGCAGGCCCTGATCACGTGACTCTGCAGGCACTGATCACGTGGCTGATCAAGAACAGATCACGTGACTGAGCATGCACTGTCACGTGGCTATCATGCACAGATCACGTGAAAGCGCATGCACTGATGACGTGGCTGATGGGCACTGATCCGTGTTTATCAGGCAGTGATCAGTGACTGACAGGCGCTGATCATGGGACTGTGCACGCACTGATCACGTGGCTGATCAGGAACTGACCACCTGACTGCGCATGCAGTGATCACGTGGCTGTTTATTCACTGATCACGTGTTTATCATACGGTGATCATGTGACTGAGAGGCGCTGATCACGTGACTGTGCCGTCAGTGATCACGTGGCTGATCAAGCACTGATATCGTGACTGAGCATGCACTGATCATGTGCCGGAGCCGGTGAGGCATTCCACTCTGGACAAAGGTCATGAGGAAGGAGGCTCGGCATACGCAAATGCGGGATCAAGCCTCAGGAGTCCACCCGGATATTCTCCGAGCATCTCCCCCCCAAAAAAAACCAGAGTCTGCCTACTGTATTGCTTTGTGCTCTCACCTCTGATTTCACTGGGGGCTGTCCTCCACCACCATCTCGCTCTCTCTGTCAAAGAGTTAACTTACAGCTCCAATTCATAAAGTTCCTTGTCATTCTTCCCTTTAACATCCAGCTGAGTCTCCATCTGGATCGAGGAACCCACCAGGCTTACTAATTATGCCTGGGCTGCTAAGACCCACTCGAGAAGGTGTCTAGGGTGAGGCACCTTCCGCTATTCGAGAGGGCGCCTGCGGCCTACGTAAGTGGTGCAAACTTCTTGTCTTGAAGTTTGATTGGTCTCCCGCGTAAACCAAGCTACTCAGTCTCTTTTCTCCACCGAATTTTCCTACTGAGCTATCCTCATATTATTATTCTTGACATCTCTGATTAGCATATAAATAGTCGCCTAGGCCATCTCTCCTTCCAATACCCTGGATCAGCTGGGGCTGGTCCCCGGCAGGTGGCGCCCGAACAGGGACCTCAGGAGGCAATACTCAAAGAGCTGAGCAGACACGAACCACGCAATCAGCAGGCAATAAGCATGGAGCTCAGCAGTGACGAATCATGCTGCTCAACTGGCAATAATCAAGCAGGTGACCTGGCAGGAATCAAGCAGCTCAGCCAGCAATTGTCAAGCAGATGAGCCGACAGGTATCACGCAGTTCAGCTGCCAATTGTCATGCAGAAGAGACGGCAGGAATCACGCAGCTCAGCAGGCCCTGTTCACATGACTCTGCAGGCACTGATCACGTGGCTGATCAAGTCCAGATCACGTGACTGAGCATGCACTGATCACGTGGCTCTCCTGCACTGATCACATGACTTCGCATGCACTGATGACGTGGCTGATCAGGCACTGATCACATGGCTCATCATGCACTGATCACGTGTTTCTCAGGCAAGTGATCAGTGACTGACAGGCGCTGATCATGGGACTGTGCACGCACTGATCACGTGGCTATCATGCACTGATCACATGACTGGGCATGCACTGATGTCGGGGCTGATGGGCACTGATCCCGTGTTTATCACGCAGTGATCAGTGACTGACAGGCGCTGATCATGGGACTGTGCACGCACTGATCACGTGGCTGATCAGGAACTGACCACCTGACTGCGCATGCAGTGATCACGTGGCTGGTCGTTCAGTGATCACGTGTTTATCATACGGTGATCACGTGACTGAGAGGCGCTGATCACGTGACTGTGCCGTCAGTGATCAAGTGGCTGATCATTCACTGATGCACTGATATCGTGCCTGAGCATGCACTGATCATGTGCCGGGAGCCGGTGAGGCATTCCACTCTGGACAAAGGTCATGAGGAAGGAGGCCCGGCAAACGCAAATGCGGGATCAAGCCTCAGGAGTCCACCCGGATATTCCCGAGCATCTCCCCCCAAAAAAAACCAGAGTCTGCCTACTGTATTGCTTTGTGCTCTCACCTCTGATTTCACTGGGGGCTGTCCTCCACCACCATCTCGCTCTCTCTGTCAAAGAGTTAACTTACAGCTCCAATTCATAAAGTTCCTTGTCATTCTTCCCTTTAACTTCCAGCTGAGTCTCCATCTGGACCGAGGAACCTACCACGCTTACTAATTATGCCTGGGCTGCTAAGACCCACTCGAGAAGGTGTCTAGGGTGAGGCACCTTCCGCTATTCGAGAGGGCGCCTGCGGCCTACGTAACTGGTGCAAACTTCTTGTCTTGAAGTTTTGATTGGTCTCCCGCGTAAACCAAGCTACTCAGTCTCTTTTCTCCACCGAATTTTCCTACTGAGCTATCCTCATATTATTATTCTTGACATCTCTGATTAGCATATAAATAGTCGCCTAGGCCATCTCTCCTTCCAATACCCTGGATCAGCTGGGGCTGGTCCCCGGCAGGTGGCGCCCGAACAGGGACCTCAGGAGGCAATACTCAAAGAGCTGAGCAGACACGAACCACGCAATCAGCAGGCAATAAGCATGGAGCTCAGCAGTGACGAATCATGCTGCTCAACTGCAATAATCAAGCAGGTGACCTGGCAGGAATCACGCAGCTCAGCTGGCAATTGTCAAGCAGATGAGCCGACAGGAATCACGCAGCTCAGCTGGCAATTGTCATGCAGATGAGCCGGCAGGAATCACGGCAATTGTCATGCAGATGAGCCGGCAGAATCACGCAGCTCAGCAGGCCCTGATCACGTGACTCTGCAGGCACTGATCACGTGGCTGACGAAGTACAGATCAGGTGACTGAGCATGCAATGATCCCGTGGCTACATGCACTGATCACGTGACTTCGCATGCACTGATGATGTGGCTGATCAGGCAGTGATCACGTGTTTATCAGGCAGTGATCAGTGACTGACCGGCGCTGATCATGGGACTGTGCACGCACAGATCACGTGACTATCATGCACTGATCACGTGACTGCGCATGCACTGATGACGTGGCTGATTGGGCACTTATCACGTTTTTCTCAGGCAGTGATCAGTGACTGAAAGGCGCTGATTATGGAACTGTGCACGCACTGATCACGTGGCTGATCAGGAACTGACCACCTGACTGCACATGCAGTGATCACGTGGCTGTTTATTCACTGATCACGTGTTTATCATACGGTGATCATGTGACTGAGAGGCGCTGATCACGTGACTGTGCCGTCAGTGATCACGTGGCTGATCAAGCACTGATATCGTGACTGAGCATGCACTGATCATGTGCCGGGAGCCGGTGAGGCATTCCACTCTGGACAAAGGTCATGAGGAAGGAGGCTCGGCATACGCAAATGCGGGATCGAGCCTCAGGAGTCCACCCGGATATTCTCCGAGCATCTCCCCCCCAAAAAAACCAGAGTCTGCCTACTTTATTGCTTTGTGCTCTCACCTCTGATTTCACTGGGGGCTGTCCCTCCACCACCATCTCGCTCTCTCTGTCAAAGAGTTAACTTACAGCTCCAATTCATAAAGTTCCTTGTCATTCTTCCCTTTAACATCCAGCTGAGTCTCCATCTGGATCGAGGAACCCACCAGGCTTACTAATTATGCCTGGGCTGCTAAGACCCACTCGAGAAGGTGTCTAGGGTGAGGCACCTTCCGCTATTCGAGAGGGCGCCTGCGGCCTACGTAAGTGGTGCAAACTTCTTGTCTTGAAGTTTGATTGGTCTCCCGCGTAAACCAAGCTACTCAGTCTCTTTTCTCCACCGAATTTTCCTACTGAGCTATCCTAATATTATTATTCTTGACATCTCTGATTAGCATATAAATAGTCGCCTAGGCCATCTCTCCTTCCAATACCCTGGATCAGCTGGGGCTGGTCCCCGGCAGGTGGCGCCCGAACAGGGACCTCAGGTGGCAATACTCAAAGAGCTGAGCAGACACGAACCACGCAATCAGCAGGCAATAAGCATGGAGCTGAGCAGTGACCAATCATGCTGCTCAACTCGCAATGAATCAAGCAGGTGACCTGGCAGGAATCAAGCAGCTCAGCCAGCAATTGTCAAGCAGATGAGCCGACAGGAATCACGCAGTTCAGCTGCCAATTGTCATGCAGAAGAGACGGCAGGAATCACGCAGCTCAGCAGGCCCTGTTCACATGACTCTGCAGGCACTGATCACGTGGCTGATCAAGTCCAGATCACGTGACTGAGCATGCACTGATCACGTGGCTCTCCTGCACTGATCACATGACTTCGCATGCACTGATGACGTGGCTGATCAGGCACTGATCACATGGCTCATCATGCACTGATCACGTGTTTCTCAGGCAATGATCAGTGACTGACAGGCGCTGATCATGGGACTGTGCACGCACTGATCACGTGGCTATCATGCACTGATCACATGACTGGGTATGCACTGATGTCGGGGCTGATGGGCACTGATCCCGTGTTTATCACGCAGTGATCAGTGACTGACAGGCGCTGATCATGGGACTGTGCACGCACTGATCACGTGGCTGATCAGGAACTGACCACCTGACTGCGCATGCAGTGATCACGTGGCTGGTCGTTCAGTGATCACGTGTTTATCATACGGTGATCACGTGACTGAGAGGCGCTGATCACGTGACTGTGCCGTCAGTGATCAAGTGGCTGAATCATTCACTGATGCACTGATATCGTGCCTGAGCATGCACTGATCATGTGCCGGGAGCCGGTGAGGCATTCCACTCTGGACAAAGGTCATGAGGAAGGAGGCCCGGCAAACGCAAATGCGGGATCAAGCCTCAGGAGTCCACCCGGATATTCCCGAGCATCTCCCCCCAAAAAAAACCAGAGTCTGCCTACTGTATTGCTTTGTGCTCTCACCTCTGATTTCACTGGGGGCTGTCCTCCACCACCATCTCGCTCTCTCTGTCAAAGAGTTAACTTACAGCTCCAATTCATAAAGTTCCTTGTCATTCTTCCCTTTAACTTCCAGCTGAGTCTCCATCTGGACCGAGGAACCTACCACGCTTACTAATTATGCCTGGGCTGCTAAGACCCACTCGAGAAGGTGTCTAGGGTGAGGCACCTTCCGCTATTCGAGAGGGCGCCTGCGGCCTACGTAAGTGGTGCAAACTTCTTGTCTTGAAGTTTGATTGGTCTCCCGCGTAAACCAAGCTACTCAGTCTCTTTTCTCCACCGAATTTTCCTACTGAGCTATCCTAATATTATTATTCTTGACATCTCTGATTATCATATAAATAGTCGCCTAGGCCATCTCTCCTTCGAATACCCTGGATCAGCTGGGGCTGGTCCCCAGCAGGTGGCGCCTGAACAGGGACCTCAGGAGGCAATACTCAAAGAGCTGAGCAGACACGAACCACGCAATCAGCAGGCAATAAGCATGGAGCTCAGCAGTGATGTATCATGCTGCTCAACTGGCAATAATCAAGCAGGTGACCTGGCAGGAATCACGCAGCTCAACTGGCAATTGTCAAGCAGATGAGCCGACAGGAATCACGCAGCTGAGCTGGCAATTGTCATGCAGATGAGCCGGCAGGAATCACGCAGCTCAGCAGGCCCTGATCACGTGACTCTGCAGGCACTGATCACGTGGCTGACCAAGTACAGATCAGGTGACTGAGCATGCAATGATCCCGTGGCTACCATGCACTGATCCCGTGACTTCGCATGCACTGATGACGTGGCTGATCAGGCAGTGATCACGTGTTTATCAGGCAGTGATCAGTGACTGATAGGCGCTGATCATGGGACTGTGCACGCACAGATCACGTGGCTATCATGCACTGATCACGTGACTGCGCATGCACTGATGACGTGGCTGATTGGGCACTTATCACGTTTTTCTCAGGCAGTGATCAGTGACTGAAAGGCGCTGATTATGGAACTGTGCACGCACTGATCACGTGGCTGATCAGGAACTGACCACCTGACTGCACATGCAGTGATCACGTGGCTGTTTATTCACTGATCACGTGTTTATCATACGGTGATCATGTGACTGAGAGGCGCTGATCACGTGACTGTGCCGTCAGTGATCACGTGGCTGATCAAGCACTGATATTGTGACTGAGCATGCACTGATCATGTGCCGGGAGCCGGTGAGGCATTCCAGTCTGGACAAAGGTCATGAGGAAGGAGGCTCGGCATACGCAAATGCGGGATCGAGCCTCAGGAGTCCACCCGGATATTCTCCAGGATCTCCCCCCAAAAAAACCAGAGTCTGCCTACTATATTGCTTTGTGCTCTCACCTCTGATTTCACTGGGGTCTGTCCCCCCTCCACCATCTCGCTCTCTCTGTCAAAGAGTTAACTTACAGCTCCAATTCATAAAGTTCCTTGTCATTCTTCCCTTTAACATCCAGCTGAGTCTCCATCTGGATCGAGGAACCCACCAGGCTTACTAATTATGCCTGGGCTGCTAAGACCCACTCGAGAAGGTGTCTAGGGTTAGGCACCTTCCGCTATTCGAGAGGGCGCCTGCGGCCTACGTAAGTGGTGCAAACTTCTTGTCTTGAAGTTTGATTGGTCTCCCGCGTAAACCAAGCTACTCAGTCTCTTTTCTCCACCGAATTTTCCTACTGAGCTATCCTCATATTATTATTCTTGACGTCTCTGACGAGCATATAAATAGTCGCCTAGGCCATCTCTCCTTCCAATACCCTGGATCAGCTGGGGCTGGTCCCCGGCAGGTGGCGCCCGAACAGGGACCTCATGAGGCAATACTCAAAGAGCTGAGCAGACACGAACCACGCAATCAGCAGGCAATAAGCATGGAGCTCAGCAGTGACGAATCATGCTGCTCAACTGGCAATAATCAAGCAGGTGACCAGGCAGGAATCACGCAGCTCAGCTGGCAATTGTTAAGCAGATGAGCCGACAGGAATCACGCAGCTCAGCTGGCAATTGTCAAGCACATGAGCCGACAGGAATCACGCAGCTCAGCTGGCAATTGTCATGCAGATGAGCCGGCAGGCATCACGCAGCTCAGCAGGCCCTGATCACGTGACTCTGCAGGCACTGATCACGTGGCTCTCATGCACTGATCACGTGTTTCTTAGGCAATGAACAGTGACTGACAGGCGCTGATCATGGGACTGTGCACGCACTGATCACGTGGCTCTAATGCACTGATCACGTTTTTCTTAGGCAGTGATCAGTGACTGACAGGCGCTCATCATGGGAGTGTGCACACACTGATCACGTGGCTATCATGCACTGATCACGTGACTGCGCATGCACTGATGACGTGGCTGATCTGGCACTGATCACGTGTTTATCAGGCAGTGATCACTGACTGAGAGGTGCTGATCACGGGACTGTGCACGCACTGATCACGTGGCTGATCAAGCACCGATATCGTGACTGAGCATGCACTGCTCATGTGCCGGGAGCCGGTGAGGCATTCCACTCTGGACTAAGGTCATGAGGAGGAGGCTCGGGATACGAAAATGCGGGATCGAGGATCAGGAGTCCACCCGGATATTCTCCAGCATCTCCCCCCCAGAAAAACCAGAGTTTGCCTACTTTATTGCTTTGTGCTCTCACCTCTGATTTCACTGGGGGCTGTCCTCCACCACCATCTCGCTCTCTCTGTCAAAGAGTTAAATTACAGCTCCAATTCATAAAGTTCCTTGTCATTCTTCCCTTTAACTTCCAGCTGAGTCTCCATATGGAGCGCGGAACCCACCACGCTTACTAATTATGCCTGGGCTGCTAAGGCCCACTCGAGAAGGTGTCTAGGGTGAGGCACCTTCTGCTATTCGAGAGGGCGCCTGCGGCCTACGTAAGTGGTGCAAACTTCTTGTCTTGAAGTTTGATTGGTCTCCCGCATAAACCAAGCTACTCAGTCTCTTTTCTCCACCGAATTTTCCTACTGAGCTATCCTCATACTATTATTCTTGACATCTCTGATTAGCATATAAATAGTCGCCTACGGCCATCTCTCCTTCGAATACCCTGGATCAGCTGGGGCTGGTCCCCAGCAGGTGGCGCCTGAACAGGGACCTCAGGAGGCAATACTCAAAGAGCTGAGCAGACACGAACCACGCAATCAGCAGGCAATAAGCATGGAGCTCAGCAGTGACGACTCATGCTGCTCAACTGGCAATAATCAAGCAGGTGACCTGGCAGGAATCACGCAGCTCAGCTGGCAATTGTCAAGCTGATCGGCCGACAGGAATCACGCAGTTCAGCTGGCAATTGTCATTCAGATGAGCAGGCAGGAATCACGCAGCTTAGCAGGCCCTGATCACGTGACTCTGCAGGCACTGATCACGTGGCTGATCAAGAACAAATCAGGTGACTGAGCATGCACTGGTCACGTGGCTATCATGCACAGATCACGTGACAGAGCATGCACTGATGACGTGGCTGATCAGGCAATGATCACATGGCTCATCATGCACTGATCACGTGTTTATCATGCAGTGATCAGTGCCTGAGAGGCGCTCATCATGGGACTGTGCCCGCACTGATCACGTGGGTATCATGCACTGATCACGTGACTGCGCATGCATTGATGACGTGGCTGATCTGGCACTGCTCAGGTGTTTATCAGGCAGTGATCAGTGACTGACAGGCGCTGATCATGGGACTGTGCACGCATTGATCACGTGGCTATCATGCACTGATCACGTGACTGCGCATGCACTGATGACGTGGCTGATCGGGCACTGATCACGTGTTTATCAGGCAGTGATCAGTGACTGACAGGTGCTGATCATGGGACTGTGCACGCACTGTTCACGTGGCTGATCAGGAACTGACCACCTGACTGCGCATGCAGTGTTCACGTGGATGGTCGTTCACCGATCACGTGTTTATCATACGGTGATCACGTGACTGAGAGGCGCTGATCACGGGACTGTGCACGCACTGATCACGTGGCTGATCAAGCACTGATATCGTGACTGAGCATGCAGTGATCATGTGCCGGGAGCCGGTGAGGCATTCCACTCTGGACAAAGGTCATGAGGAAAGAGGTTCGGCATACGCAAATGCGGGATCGAGCCCCAGGAGTCCACCCGGATATTGTCGAGCATGTCCCCACCAAAAAAACCAGAGTCTGCCTTCTATATTGCTTTGTGCTCTCACCTCTGATTTCACTGGCGGCTGTCCCCCACCACCATCTCGCTCTCTCTGTCAAAGAGTTAACTTACAGCTCCAATTCATAAAGTTCCTTGTCATTCTTCCCTTTAACTTCCAGCTGAGTCTCCATCTGGAGCGAGGAACCCACCACGCTTAAGAATTATGCCTGGGCTGCTAAGACCCACTGGAGAAGGTGTCTAGGGTGAGGCACCTTCCGCTATTCGAGAGGGCGCCTGCGGCCTACGGAAGTGGTGCAAACTTCTTGTCTTGAAGTTTGATTGGTCTCTCGCGTAAACCAAGCTACTCAGTCTCTTTTCTCCACCGAATTTTCCTACTGAGCTATCCTCATACTATTATTCTTGACATCTCTGATTAGCATATAAATAGTCGCCTAGGCCATCTCTCCTTCGAATACCCTGGATCAGCTGGGGCTGGTCCCCGGCAGGTGGCGCCCGAACAGGGACCTCAGGAGGCAATACTCAAAGAGCTGAGCAGACACGAACCACGCAATCAGCAGGCAGTAAGCATGGAGCTCAGCACTGACGAATCATGCTGCTCAACTGGCAATAATCAAGCAGGTGACCAGGCAGGAATCACTCAGCTCAGCTGGCAATTGTCAAGCAGATGTGCCGACAGGAATCACGCAGCTCATCTGGCAATTGTCATGCAGATGAGCCGGCAGGAATCACGCAGCTCATCTGGCAATTGTCATGCAGATGAGCCGGCAGGAATCACGAAGCTGAGCAGGCCCTGATCACGTGACTCTGCAGGCACTGATCATGTGACTGATCAAGTCCAGATCACGTGACTGAGCATGCACTGATCACGTGGCTATCATGCACTGAACACGTGACTCCGCATGCACTGATGACGTGGCTGATCGGGCACTGATCACATGGCTCATCATGCACTGATCACCTATTTATCAGGCAATGCTCAGGGACTGACAGTCGCTGATCATGGGACTGTGCCCGCACTGATCAGGTGGCTATAATGCACTAATCACGTGACTGCGCATGCAATGATGACGTGGCTTCGCATGCACTGATGACGTGGCTGATCGGGCACTGATCACGTGTTTATCAGGCAGTGATCAGTGACTGACAGGCGCTGATCATGGGACTGTGCACTCACTGATCACGAGGCTGATCAGGAACTGACCACCAGACTGCGCATGCAGTGATCACGTGGCTGGTCGCTCACTGATCACGTTTTTATCATACGGTGATCACGTGACTGAGAGGCGCTGATCACGTGACTCTGCAGTCAGTGATTACGTGGCTGATCATGCACTGATATCGTTACTGACCATGCACTGATAAGGTGCCGGGAGCCGGTGAGGCATTCCACTCTGGACCAAGGTCATGAGGAAGGAGGCTCAGCATACGCAAATGTGGGATCAAGCCTCAGGAGTCCACCTGGATATTCTCGAGCATCTCCCACCCAAAAAAACCAGAGTCTGCCTATTTTATTGCTTTGTGCTGTTACCTCTGATTTCAATGGGGACTGTCCCCCACCACCATCTCGCTCTCTCTGTCAAAGAGTTAACTTACAGCTCCAATTCATAAGGTTCCTTGTCATTCTTCCCTTTAACTTCCAGCTGAGTCTCCATCTGGAGCGCGGAACTCACCACGCTTACTAATTATGCCTGGGCTGCTAAGACCCACTCGAGAAGGTGTCTAGGGTGAGGCACCTTCCGCTATTCGAGAGGGCGCCTGCGGCCTACGTAAGTGGTGCAAACTTCTTGTCTTGAAGTTTGATTGGTCTCCCGCGTAAACCAAGCTACTCAGTCTCTTTTCTCCACCGAATTTTCCTACTGAGCTATCCTAATATTATTATTCTTGACATCTCTGATTAGCATATAAATAGTCGCCTAGGCCATCTCTCCTTCGAATACCCTGGATCAGCTGGGGCTGGTCCCCGGCAGGTGGCGCCCGAACAGGGACCTCAGGTGGCAATACTCAAAGAGCTGAGCAGACACGAACCACGCAATCAGCAGGCAATAAGCATGGAGCTGAGCAGTGACCAATCATGCTGCTCAACTGGCAATGAATCAAGCAGGTGACCTGGCAGGAATCAAGCAGCTCAGCCAGCAATTGTCAAGCAGATGAGCCGACAGGTATCACGCAGTTCAGCTGCCAATTGTCATGCAGAAGAGACGGCAGGAATCACGCAGCTCAGCAGGCCCTGTTCACATGACTCTGCAGGCACTGATCACGTGGCTGATCAAGTCCAGATCACGTGACTGAGCATGCACTGATCACGTGGCTCTCCTGCACTGATCACATGACTTCGCATGCACTGATGACGTGGCTGATCAGGCACTGATCACATGGCTCATCATGCACTGATCACGTGTTTCTCAGGCAATGATCAGTGACTGACAGGCGCTGATCATGGGACTGTGCACGCACTGATCACGTGGCTATCATGCACTGATCACATGACTGGGCATGCACTGATGTCGGGGCTGATGGGCACTGATCCCGTGTTTATCACGCAGTGATCAGTGACTGACAGGCGCTGATCATGGGACTGTGCACGCACTGATCACGTGGCTGATCAGGAACTGACCACCTGACTGCGCATGCAGTGATCACGTGGCTGGTCGTTCAGTGATCACGTGTTTATCATACGGTGATCACGTGACTGAGAGGCGCTGATCACGTGACTGTGCCGTCAGTGATCAAGTGGCTGATCATTCACTGATGCACTGATATCGTGCCTGAGCATGCACTGATCATGTGCCGGGAGCCGGTGAGGCATTCCACTCTGGACAAAGGTCATGAGGAAGGAGGCCCGGCAAACGCAAATGCGGGATCAAGCCTCAGGAGTCCACCCGGATATTCCCGAGCATCTCCCCCCAAAAAAAACCAGAGTCTGCCTACTGTATTGCTTTGTGCTCTCACCTCTGATTTCACTGGGGGCTGTCCTCCACCACCATCTCGCTCTCTCTGTCAAAGAGTTAACTTACAGCTCCAATTCATAAAGTTCCTTGTCATTTTTCCTTTAACTTCCAGCTGAGTCTCCATCTGGACCGAGGAACCTACCACGCTTACTAATTATGCCTGGGCTGCTAAGACCCACTCGAGAAGGTGTCTAGGGTGAGGCACCTTCCGCTATTCGAGAGGGCGCCTGCGTCCTACGTAACTGGTGCAAACTTCTTGTCTTGAAGTTTGATTGGTCTCCCGCGTAAACCAAGCTACTCAGTCTCTTTTCTCCACCGAATTTTCCTACTGAGCTATCCTAATATTATTATTCTTGACATCTCTGATTATCATATAAATAGTCGCCTAGGCCATCTCTCCTTCAAATACCCTGGATCAGCTGGGGCTGGTCCCAGCAGGTGGCGCCTGAACAGGGACCTCAGGAGGCAATACTCAAAGAGCTGAGCAGACACGAACCACGCAATCAGCAGGCAATAAGCATGGAGCTCAGCAGTGACGTATCATGCTGCTCAACTGGCAATAATCAAGCAGGTGACCTGGCAGGAATCACGCAGCTCAGCTGGCAATTGTCAAGCAGATGAGCCGACAGGAATCACGCAGCTGAGCTGGCAATTGTCATGCAGATGAGCCGGCAGGAATCACGCAGCTCAGCAGGCCCTGATCATGTGACTCTGCAGGCACTGATCACGTGGCTGATCAAGTACAGATCAGGTGACTGAGCATGCAATGATCCCGTGGCTACCATGCACTGATCACGTGACTTCGCATGCACTGATGACGTGGCTGATCAGGCAGTGATCACGTGTTTATCAGGCAGTGATCAGTGACTGACAGGCGCTGATCATGGGACTGTGCACGCACAGATCACGTGACTATCATGCACTGATCACGTGACTGCGCATGCACTGATGACGTGGCTGATTGGGCACTTATCACGTTTTTCTCAGGCAGTGATCAGTGACTGAAAGGCGCTGATTATGGAACTGTGCACGCACTGATCACGTGGCTGATCAGGAACTGACCACCTGACTGCACATGCAGTGATCACGTGGCTGTTTATTCACTGATCACGTGTTTATCATACGGTGATCATGTGACTGAGAGGCGCTGATCACGTGACTGTGCCGTCAGTGATCACGTGGCTGATCAAGCACTGATATTGTGACTGAGCATGCACTGATCATGTGCCGGGAGCCGGTGAGGCATTCCAGTCTGGACAAAGGTCATGAGGAAGGAGGCTCGGCATACGCAAATGCGGGATCGAGCCTCAGGAGTCCACCCGGATATTCTCCAGCATCTCCCCCCCAAAAAAACCAGAGTCTGCCTACTATATTGCTTTGTGCTCTCACCTCTGATTTCACTGGGGTCTGTCCCCCCCCCACCATCTCGCTCTCTCTGTCAAAGAGTTAACTTACAGCTCCAATTCATAAAGTTCCTTGTCATTCTTCCCTTTAACATCCAGCTGAGTCTCCATCTGGATCGAGGAACCCACCAGGCTTACTAATTATGCCTGGGCTGCTAAGACCCACTCGAGAAGGTGTCTAGGGTTAGGCACCTTCCGCTATTCGAGAGGGCGCCTGCGGCCTACGTAAGTGGTGCAAACTTCTTGTCTTGAAGTTTGATTGGTCTCCCGCGTAAACCAAGCTACTCAGTCTCTTTTCTCCACCGAATTTTCCTACTGAGCTATCCTCATATTATTATTCTTGACGTCTCTGACGAGCATATAAATAGTCGCCTAGGCCATCTCTCCTTCCAATACCCTGGATCAGCTGGGGCTGGTCCCCGGCAGGTGGCGCCGAACAGGGACCTCATGAGGCAATACTCAAAGAGCTGAGCAGACACGAACCACGCAATCAGTAGGCAATAAGCATGGAGCTCAGCAGTGACGAATCATGCTGCTCAACTGGCAATAATCAAGCAGGTGACCAGGCAGGAATCACGCAGCTCAGCTGGCAATTGTTAAGCAGATGAGCCGACAGGAATCACGCAGCTCAGCTGGCAATTGTCAAGCACATGAGCCGACAGGAATCACGCAGCTCAGCTGGCAATTGTCATGCAGATGAACCGGCAGGCATCACGCAGCTCAGCAGGCCCTGATCACGTGACTCTGCAGGCACTGATCACGTGGCTCTCATGCACTGATCACGTGTTTCTTAGGCAATGATCAGTGACTGACAGGCGCTGATCATGGGACTGTGCACGCACTGATCACGTGGCTCTAATGCACTGATCACGTTTTTCTTAGGCAGTGATCAGTGACTGACAGGCGCTCATCATGGGAGTGTGCACACACTGATCACGTGGCTATCATGCACTGATCACGTGACTGCGCATGCACTGATGACGTGGCTGATCTGGCACTGATCACGTGTTTATCAGGCAGTGATCAGTGACTGAGAGGTGCTGATCACGGGACTGTGCACGCACTGATCACGTGGCTGATCAAGCACCGATATCGTGACTGAGCATGCACTGATCATGTGCCGGGAGCCGGTGAGGCATTCCACTCTGGACTAAGGTCATGAGGAAGGAGGCTCGGCATACGCAAATGCGGGATCGAGCCTCAGGAGTCCACCCGGATATTCTCCAGCATCTCCCCCCCAGAAAAACCAGAGTTTGCCTACTTTATTGCTTTGTGCTCTCACCTCTGATTTCACTGGGGGCTGTCCTCCACCACCATCTCGCTCTCTCTGTCAAAGAGTTAAATTACAGCTCCAATTCATAAAGTTCCTTGTCATTCTTCCCTTTAACTTCCAGCTGAGTCTCCATCTGGAGCGCGGAACCCACCACGCTTACTAATTATGCCTGGGCTGCTAAGACCCACTCGAGAAGGTGTCTAGGGTGAGGCACCTTCCGCTATTCGAGAGGGCGCCTGCGGCCTACGGAAGTGGTGCAAACTTCTTGTCTTGAAGTTTGATTGGTCTCCCGCATAAACCAAGCTACTCAGTCTCTTTTCTCCACCGAATTTTCCTACTGAGCTATCCTCATACTATTATTCTTGACATCTCTGATTAGCATATAAATAGTCGCCTAGGCCATCTCTCCTTCGAATACCCTGGATCAGCTGGGGCTGGTCCCCGGCAGGTGGCGCCCGAACAGGGACCTCAGGAGGCAATACTCAAAGAGCTGAGCAGACACGAACCACGCAATCAGCAGGCAATAAGCATGGAGCTCAGCAGTGACGACTCATGCTGCTCAACTGGCAATAATCAAGCAGGTGACCTGGCAGGAATCACGCAGCTCAGCTGGCAATTGTCAAGCTGATCGGCCGACAGGAATCACGCAGTTCAGCTGGCAATTGTCATTCAGATGAGCCGGCAGGAATCACGCAGCTTAGCAGGCCCTGATCACGTGGCTGATCAAGAACAGATCAGGTGACTGAGCATGCACTGGTCACGTGGCTATCATGCACAGATCACGTGACAGAGCATGCACTGATGACGTGGCTGATCAGGCAATGATCACATGGCTCATCATGCACTGATCCCGTGTTTATCAGGCAGTGATCAGTGACTGACAGGCGCTCATCATGGGACTGTGCCCGCACTGATCACGTGGCTATCATGCACTGATCACGTGACTGCGCATGCATTGATGACGTGGCTGATCTGGCACTGCTCATGTGTTTATCAGGCAGTGATCAGTGACTGACAGGCGCTGATCATGGGACTGTGCACGCACTGATCACGTGGCTATCATGCACTGATCACGTTACTGCGCATGCACTGATGACGTGGCTGATCGGGCACTGATCACGTGTTTATCAGGCAGTGATCAGTGACTGACAGGTGCTGATCATGGGACTGTGCACGCACTGTTCACGTGGCTGATCAGGAACTGACCACCTGACTGCGCATGCAGTGTTCACGTGGATGGTCGTTCACCGATCACGTGTTTATCATACGGTGATCACGTGACTGAGAGGCGCTGATCACGGGACTGTGCAGTCAGTGATCACGTGGCTGATCAAGCACTGATATCGTGACTGAGCATGCAGTGATCATGTGCCGGGAGCCGGTGAGGCATTCCACTCTGGACAAAGGTCATGAGGAAGGAGGTTCGGCATACGCAAATGCGGGATCGAGCCCCAGGAGTCCACCCGGATATTCTCGAGCATGTCCCCACCAAAAAAACCAGAGTCTGCCTTCTATATTGCTTTGTGCTCTCACCTCTGATTTCACTGGGGCTGTCCCCCACCACCATCTCGCTCTCTCTGTCAAAGAGTTAACTTACAGCTCCAATTCATAAAGTTCCTTGTCATTCTTCCCTTTAACTTCCAGCTGAGTCTCCATCTGGAGCGAGGAACCCACCACGCTTAAGAATTATGCCTGGGCTGCTAAGACCCACTGGAGAAGGTGTCTAGGGTGAGGCACCTTCCGCTATTCGAGAGGGCGCCTGCGGCCTACGGAAGTGGTGCAAACTTCTTGTCTTGAAGTTTGATTGGTCTCTCGCGTAAACCAAGCTACTCAGTCTCTTTTCTCCACCGAATTTTCCTACTGAGCTATCCTCATACTATTATTCTTGACATCTCTGATTAGCATATAAATAGTCGCCTAGGCCATCTCTCCTTCGAACACCCTGGATCAGCTGGGGCTGGTCCCCGGCAGGTGGCGCCCGAACAGGGACCTCAGGAGGCAATACTCAAAGAGCTGAGCAGACACGAACCACGCAATCAGCAGGCAGTAAGCATGGAGCTCAGCACTGACGAATCATGCTGCTCAACTGGCAATAATCAAGCAGGTGACCAGGCAGGAATCACTCAGCTCAGCTGGCAATTGTCAAGCAGATGTGCCGACAGGAATCACGCAGCTCATCTGGCAATTGTCATGCAGATGAGCCGGCAGGAATCACGCAGCTCATCTGGCAATTGTCATGCAGATGAGCCGGCAGGAATCACGAAGCTGAGCAGGCCCTGATCACGTGACTCTGCAGGCACTGATCATGTGACTGATCAAGTCCAGATCACGTGACTGAGCATGCACTGATCACGTGGCTATCATGCACTGAACACGTGACTCCGCATGCACTGATGACGTGGCTGATCGGGCACTGATCACATGGCTCATCATGCACTGATCACCTATTTATCAGGCAATGCTCAGGGACTGACAGTCGCTGATCATGGGACTGTGCCCGCACTGATCAGGTGGCTATAATGCACTAATCACGTGACTGCGCATGCAATGATGACGTGGCTTCGCATGCACTGATGACGTGGCTGATCGGGCACTGATCACGTGTTTATCAGGCAGTGATCAGTGACTGACAGGCGCTGATCATGGGACTGTGCACTCACTGATCACGAGGCTGATCAGGAACTGACCACCAGACTGCGCATGCAGTGATCACGTGGCTGGTCGCTCACTGATCACGTTTTTATCATACGGTGATCACGTGACTGAGAGGCGCTGATCACGTGACTCTGCAGTCAGTGATTACGTGGCTGATCATGCACTGATATCGTTACTGACCATGCACTGATAAGGTGCCGGGAGCCGGTGAGGCATTCCACTCTGGACCAAGGTCATGAGGAAGGAGGCTCAGCATACGCAAATGTGGGATCAAGCCTCAGGAGTCCACCTGGATATTCTCGAGCATCTCCCACCCAAAAAAACCAGAGTCTGCCTATTTTATTGCTTTGTGCTGTTACCTCTGATTTCAATGGGGACTGTCCCCCACCACCATCTCGCTCTCTCTGTCAAAGAGTTAACTTACAGCTCCAATTCATAAGGTTCCTTGTCATTCTTCCCTTTAACTTCCAGCTGAGTCTCCATCTGGAGCGCGGAACTCACCACGCTTACTAATTATGCCTGGGCTGCTAAGACCCACTCGAGAAGGTGTCTAGGGTGAGGCACCTTCCGCTATTCGAGAGGGCGCCTGCGGCCTACGTAAGTGGTGCAAACTTCTTGTCTTGAAGTTTGATTGGTCTCCCGCGTAAACCAAGCTACTCAGTCTCTTTTCTCCACCGAATTTTCCTACTGAGCTATCCTAATATTATTATTCTTGACATCTCTGATTAGCATATAAATAGTCGCCTAGGCCATCTCTCCTTCGAATACCCTGGATCAGCTGGGGCTGGTCCCCGGCAGGTGGCGCCCGAACAGGGACCTCAGGTGGCAATACTCAAAGAGCTGAGCAGACACGAACCACGCAATCAGCAGGCAATAAGCATGGAGCTGAGCAGTGACCAATCATGCTGCTCAACTGGCAATGAATCAAGCAGGTGACCTGGCAGGAATCAAGCAGCTCAGCCAGCAATTGTCAAGCAGATGAGCCGACAGGTATCACGCAGTTCAGCTGCCAATTGTCATGCAGAAGAGACGGCAGGAATCACGCAGCTCAGCAGGCCCTGTTCACATGACTCTGCAGGCACTGATCACGTGGCTGATCAAGTCCAGATCACGTGACTGAGCATGCACTGATCACGTGGCTCTCCTGCACTGATCACATGACTTCGCATGCACTGATGACGTGGCTGATCAGGCACTGATCACATGGCTCATCATGCACTGATCACGTGTTTCTCAGGCAATGATCAGTGACTGACAGGCGCTGATCATGGGACTGTGCACGCACTGATCACGTGGCTATCATGCACTGATCACATGACTGGGCATGCACTGATGTCGGGGCTGATGGGCACTGATCCCGTGTTTATCACGCAGTGATCAGTGACTGACAGGCGCTGATCATGGGACTGTGCACGCACTGATCACGTGGCTGATCAGGAACTGACCACCTGACTGCGCATGCAGTGATCACGTGGCTGGTCGTTCAGTGATCACGTGTTTATCATACGGTGATCACGTGACTGAGAGGCGCTGATCACGTGACTGTGCCGTCAGTGATCAAGTGGCTGATCATTCACTGATGCACTGATATCGTGCCTGAGCATGCACTGATCATGTGCCGGGAGCCGGTGAGGCATTCCACTCTGGACAAAGGTCATGAGGAAGGAGGCCCGGCAAACGCAAATGCGGGATCAAGCCTCAGGAGTCCACCCGGATATTCCCGAGCATCTCCCCCCAAAAAAACCAGAGTCTGCCTACTGTATTGCTTTGTGCTCTCACCTCTGATTTCACTGGGGGCTGTCCTCCACCACCATCTCGCTCTCTCTGTCAAAGAGTTAACTTACAGCTCCAATTCATAAAGTTCCTTGTCATTTTTCCCTTTAACTTCCAGCTGAGTCTCCATCTGGACCGAGGAACCTACCACGCTTACTAATTATGCCTGGGCTGCTAAGACCCACTCGAGAAGGTGTCTAGGGTGAGGCACCTTCCGCTATTCGAGAGGGCGCCTGCGGCCTACGTAAGTGGTGCAAACTTCTTGTCTTGAAGTTTGATTGGTCTCCCGCGTAAACCAAGCTACTCAGTCTCTTTCTCCACCGAATTTTCCTACTGAGCTATCCTAATATTATTATTCTTGACATCTCTGATTATCATATAAATAGTCGCCTAGGCCATCTCTCCTTCAAATACCCTGGATCAGCTGGGGCTGGTCCCAGCAGGTGGCGCCTGAACAGGGACCTCAGGAGGCAATACTCAAAGAGCTGAGCAGACACGAACCACGCAATCAGCAGGCAATAAGCATGGAGCTCAGCAGTGACGATCATGCTGCTCAACTGGCAATAATCAAGCAGGTGACCTGGCAGGAATCACGCAGCTCAGCTGGTAATTGTCAAGCAGATGAGCCGACAGGAATCACGCAGCTGAGCTGGAATTGTCAAGCAGATGAGCCGACAGAATCACGCAGCTGAGCTGGCAATTGTCATGCAGATGAGCCGGCAGGAATCACGCAGCTCAGCAGGCCCTGATCACGTGACTCTGCAGGCACTGATCACGTGGCTGATCAAGTACAGATCAGGTGACTGAGCATGCAATGATCCCGTGGCTACCATGCACTGATCACGTGACTTCGAATGCACTGATGACGTGGCTGATCAGGCAGTGATCACGTGTTTATCAGGCAGTGATCAGTGACTGACCGGCGCTGATCATGGGACTGTGCACGCACAGATCACGGGGCTATCATGCACTGATCACGTGACTGCGCATGCACTGATGACGTGGCTGATTGGGCACTTATCACGTTTTCTCAGGCAGTGATCAGTGACTGAAAGGCGCTGATTATGGAACTGTGCACGCACTGATCACGTGGCTGATCAGGAACTGACCACCTGACTGCACATGCAGTGATCACGTGGCTGTTTATTCACTGAACACGTGTTTATCATACGGTGATCATGTGACTGAGAGGCGCTGATCACGTGACTGTGCCGTCAGTGATCACGTGGCTGATCAAGCACTGATATTGTGAAGGAGCATGCACTGATCATGTGCCGGGAGCCGGTGAGGCATTCCAGTCTGGACAAGGTCATGAGGAAGGAGGCTCGGCATACGCAAATGCGGGATCGAGCCTCAGGAGTCCACCCGGATATTCTCCAGGATCTCCCCCCCAAAAAACCAGAGTCTGCCTACTATATTGCTTTGTGCTCTCACCTCTGATTTCACTTGGGTCTGTCCCCCCCTCCACCATCTCGCTCTCTCTGTCAAAGAGTTAACTTACAGCTCCAATTCATAAAGTTCCTTGTCATTCTTCCCTTTAACATCCAGCTGAGTCTCCATCTGGATCGAGGAACCCACCAGGCTACTAATTATGCCTGGGCTGCTAAGACCCACTCGAGAAGGTGTCTAGGGTTAGGCACCTTCCGCTACTCGAGAGGGCGCCTGCGGCCTACGTAAGTGGTGCAAACTTCTTGTCTTGAAGTTTGATTGGTCTCCCGCGTAAACCAAGCTACTCAGTCTCTTTTCTCTACCGAATTTTCCTACTGAGCTATCCTCATATTATTATTCTTGACGTCTCTGACGAGCATATAAATAGTCGCCTAGGCCATCTCTCCTTCCAATACCCTGGATCAGCTGGGGCTGGTCCCCGGCAGGTGGCGCCCGAACAGGGACCTCATGAGGCAATACTCAAAGAGCTGAGCAGACACGAACCACGCAATCAGCAGGCAATAAGCATGGAGCTCAGCAGTGACGAATCATGCTGCTCAACTGGCAATAATCAAGCAGGTGACCAGGCAGGAATCACGCAGCTCAGCTGGCAATTGTTAAGCAGATGAGCCGACAGGAATCACGCAGCTCAGCTGGCAATTGTCAAGCAATGAGCCGACAGGAATCACGCAGCTCAGCTGGCAATTGTCATGCAGATGAGCCGGCAGGCATCACGCAGCTCAGCAGGCCCTGATCACGTGACTCTGCAGGCACTGATCACGTGGCTCTCATGCACTGATCACGTGTTTTCTTAGGCAATGAACAGTGACTGACAGGCGCTGATCATGGGACTGTGCACGCACTGATCACGTGGCTCTAATGCACTGATCACGTTTTCTTAGGCAGTGATCAGTGACTGACAGGCGCTCATCATGGGACTGTGCACACACTGATCACGTGGCTATCATGCACTGATCACGTGACTGCGCATGCACTGATGACGTGGCTGATCTTGGCACTGATCACGTGTTTATCAGGCAGTGGATCACTGACTGAGAGGTGCTGATCACGGGACTGTGCACGCACTGATCACGGGGCTGATCAAAGCACCGATATCATGACTGAGCATGCACTGCTCATGTGCCGGAGCCGGTGAGGCATTCCACTCTGGACTAAGGTCATGAGGAGGAGGCTCGGGATACGAAAATGCGGGATCGAGGATCAGGAGTCCACCCGGATATTCTCCAGCATCTCCCCCCCAGAAAAAACCAGAGTTTGCCTACTTATTGCTTTGTGCTCTCACCTTGATTTTCACACTGGGGGCTGTCCTCCACCACCATCTCCCTCTCTCTGTCAAAGAGTTAAACTTACAGCTCCAATTCATAAAGTTCCTTGTCATTCTTCCCTTTAACTTCCAGCTGAGTCTCCATATGGAGCGCGGAACCCACCACGCTTACTAATTATGCCTGGGCTGCTAAGGCCCACTCGAGAAGGTGTCTAGGGTGAGGCACCTTCTGCTGTTCTAGAGGGGCGCCTGCGGCCTACGTAAGTGGTGCAAACTCTTGTCTTGAAGTTTGATTGGTCTCCCGCATAAACCAAGCTACTCAGTCTCTTTTCTCCACCGAATTTTCCAACTGAGCTATCCTCATAATATTATTCTTGACATCTCTGATTAGGCATATAAATAGTCGCCTACGCCATCTCTCCTTCGAATACCCTGGATCAGCTGGGGCTGGTCCCCAGCAGGTGGCCCTGAACGGACCTCAGGAGGCAATACTCAAAGAGCTGAGCAGACACGAACCACGCAATCAGCAGGCAATAAGCATGGAGCTCAGCAGTGACGACTCATGCTGCCTAACTGGCAATAATCAAGCAGTGACCTGGCAGGAATCACTGCAGCTCAGCTGGCAATTGTCAAGCTGATCGGCTGACAGGAATCACGCAGTTCAGCTGGCAATTGTCATTCAGATGAGCAGGGCAGGAATCACGCAGCTTAGCAGGCCCTGATCACGTGACTCTGCAGGCACTGATCACGTGGCTGATCAAGAACAAATCAGGTGACTGAGCATGCACTGGTCACGTGGCTATCATGCACAGATCACGTGACAGAGCATTGCCACTGATGACGTGGCTGATCAGGCAATGATCACATGGCTCATCATGCACTGATCCGTGTTTATCATGCAGTGATCAGTGCTGAGAGGCGCTCATCATGGGACTGTGCCCGCACTGATCACGTGGGTATCATGCACTGATCACGTGACTGCGCATGCATTGATGACGTGGCTGATCTGGCACTGCTCATGTGTTTATCAGGCAGTGATCAGTGACTGACAGGCGCTGATCATGGGACTGTGCACGCATTGATCACGTGGCTATCATGCACTGATCACGTGACTGCGCATGCACTGATGACGTGGCTGATCGGGCACTGATCACGTGTTTATCAAGGCAGTGATCAGTGACTGACAGGTGCTGATCATGGGACTGTGCACGCACTGTTCACGTGGCTGATCAGGAACTGACCACTGACTGCGCATGCAGTGTTCACGTGGATGGTCGTTCACCGATCACGTGTTTATCATACGGTGATCACGTGACTGAGAGGCGCTGATCACGGGACTGTGCACGCACTGATCACGTGGCTGATCAAGCACTGATATCGTGACTGAGCATGCAGTGATCATGTGCCGGGAGCCGGTGAG
>NW_020868043.1:0-8919 GCF_003369695.1 Bos indicus x Bos taurus
AGCAGGCATGATCCTGCGGCCCAGCTGGCGATTATCAGCAGATGGCAGGCATGAATCCTGCGGCCCAGCTGGCGATTATCAGGCAGCTGAGCAGGCATGAATCCTGCGGCCCAGCTGGCGATTATCAGGCAGCTGAGCAGGCATGAATCTGCGGCCCAGCTGGCGATTATCAGGCAGGAGCAGGCATGAATCCTGCGGCCCAGCTGGCGATTATCAGGCAGCTGAGCAGGCATGAATCCTGCGGCCCAGCTGGCGATTATCAGCAGATGAGCAGGCATGAATCCTGCGGCCCAGCTGGCGATTATCAGGCAGGAAAGCAGGCATGAATCCTGCGGCCCAGCTGGCGATTATCAGGCAGCTGAGCAGGCATGAATCCTGCGGCCCAGCTGGCGATTATCAGCAGCTGAGCAGGCATGAATCCTGCGGCCCAGCTGGCGATTATCAGCAGGAAAGCAGGCATGAATCCTGCGGCCCAGCTGGCGATTATCAGGCAGCTGAGCAGGCATGAATCCTGCGCCCAGCTGGCGATTATCAGGCAGCTAGCAGGCATGAATCCTGCGGCCCAGCTGGCGATTATCAGCAGCTGAGCAGGCATGAATCCTGCGGCCCAGCTGGCGATTATCAGCCGATGAGCAGGCATGAATCCTGCGGCCCAGCGGGCGATTATCAAGCAGGTGAGCAGGCATGATCCCGTTCCTCAGCAGGCACTGATCACGTGGCTGTCATGCAGTGATCAGGTGACTGAGAGCCATGATCATGTGACTGCCAGTGCTGATCAGGTAGCTCTCCTGCACGGATCATGTGCCTCAGCAGACATGAATCCTGCGGCCCAGCTGGCGATTATCAAGCAGCTGAGCAGGCATGAATCCTGCGGCCCAGCTGGCGATTATCAGCAGATGAGCAGGCATGAATCCTGCGGCCCAGCTGGCGATTATCAGGCAGCTGAGCAGGCATGATTCCTGCGGCCCAGCTGGCGAATCAGGCAGGGAAAGCAGGCATGAATCCTGCGGCCCAGCTGGCGATTATCGCAGCGAGCAGGCATGAATCCTGCGGCCCAGCTGGCGATTATCAGGCAGGAAAGCAGGCATGAATCCTGCGGCCCAGCTGGCGATTATCAGGCAGGAGCAGGCATGAATCCTGCGGCCCAGCTGGCGATTATCAGGCAGGAAAGCAGGCATGAATCCTGCGGCCCAGCTGGCGATTATCAGGCAGCTGAGCAGGCATGAATCCTGCGGCCCAGCTGCGATTATCAGCCAGCTGAGCAGGCATGAATCCTGCGGCCCAGCTGGCGATTATCAGGCAAGAAAGCAGGCATGAATCCTGCGGCCCAGCTGGCGATTATCAGCCAGATGAGCAGGCATGAATCCTGCGGCCCAGCTGGCGATTATCAGGCAGAAAGCAGGCATGAATCCTGCGGCCCAGCTGGCGATTATCAGCAGATGAGCAGGCATGAATCCTGCGGCCCAGCTGGCGATTATCAGGCAGGAAAGCAGGCATGAATCCTGCGGCCCAGCTGGCGATTATCAGCAGCTGAGCAGGCATGATTGCGGCCCAGCTGGCGATTATCAGGCAGGAAAGCAGGCATGAATCCTGCGGCCCAGCTGGCTTATCAGGCAGCTGAGCAGGCATGAATCCTGCGGCCCAGCTGGCGATTATCAGCCAGATGAGCAGGCATGAATCCTGCGGCCCAGCTGGCGATTATCAGGCAGAAAGCAGGCATGAATCCTGCGGCCCAGCTGGCGATTATCAGGCAGGAAAGCAGGCATGAATCCTGCGGCCCAGCTGGCGATTATCAGCCAGATGAGCAGGCATGAATCCTGCGGCCCAGCTGGCGATTATCAAGCAGATGAGCAGGCATGAATCCTGCGGCCCAGCTGGCGATTATCAGCAGCTGAGCAGGCATGAATCCTGCGGCCCAGCGGGCGATTATCAAGCAGGTGAGCAGGCGCTGATCCCGTCCCTCAGCAGGCATGATCACGTGGCTGTCATGCAGTGATCAGGTGAGGGAGAGGCGCTGATCATGTGACTGCTCAGCTGGATCCAGGTAGCTCTCCTGCACGGATCATGTGCCTCAGCAGGACATGAATCCTGCGGCCCAGCTGGCGATTATCAAGCAGCTGAGCAGGCATGAATCCTGCGGTCCAGCTGGCGATTATCACGCAGCTGAGCAGGCATGATCCTGCGGCCCAGCTGGCGATTATCAGGCAGCTGAGCAGGCATGATTCTGCGGCCCAGCTGGCGATTATCAGGCAGGAAAGCAGGCATGAATCCTGCGGCCCAGCTGGCGATTATCAGGCAGGAGAGCAGGCATGAATCCTGCGGCCCAGCTGGCGATTATCAGGCACGAAAGCAGGCATGAATCCTGCGGCCCAGCTGGCGATTATCACGCAGCTGAGCAGGCATGAATCCTGCGGCCCAGCTGGCGATTATCAGGCAGCTGAGCAGGCATGATTCCTGCGGCCCAGCTGGCGATTATCAGGCAGGAAAGCAGGCATGAATCCTGCGGCCCAGCTGGCGATTATCAGCAGCTGAGCAGGCATGAATCCTGCGGCCCAGCTGGCGATTATCAGGCAGGAAAGCAGGCATGAATCCTGCGGCCCAGCTGGCGATTATCAGGCACGAAAGCAGGCATGAATCCTGCGGCCCAGCTGGCGATTATCAGGCACGAAAGCAGGCATGAATCCTGCGGCCCAGCTGGCGATTATCAAGCAGCTGAGCAGGCATGAATCCTGCGGCCCAGCTGGCGATTATCACGCAGCTGAGCAGGCTGCAGCATGAATCCTGCGGCCCAGCTGGCGATTATCAGGCAGCTGAGCAGGCATGATTCCTGCGGCCCAGCTGGCGATTGTCAGGCAGGAAAGCAGGCATGAATCCTGCGGCCCAGCTGGCGATTATCACACAGCTGAGCAGGCATGAATCCTGCGGCCCAGCTGGCGATTATCAGGCAAGGAAAGCAGGCATGAATCCTGCGGCCCAGCTGGCCATTATCAGGCACGAAGCAGGCATGAATCCTGCGGCCCAGCTGGCGATTATCAGGCAGCTGAGCAGGCATGAATCCTGCGGCCCAGCTGGCGATTATCAGGCAGGAAAGCAGGCATGAATCCTGCGGCCCAGCGCGATTATCACGCAGCTGAGCAGCATGAATCCTGCGGCCCAGCTGGCGATTATCAGGCAGCTGAGCAGGCATGATTCCTGCGGCCCAGCTGGCGATTATCAGGCAGGAAAGCAGGCATGAATCCTGCGGCCCAGCTGGCGATTATCAGGCAGCTGAGCAGGCATGAATCCTGCGGCCCAGCTGGCGATTATCAGGCAGCTGAGCAGGCATGAATCCTGCGGCCCAGCTGGCCATTATCAGGCAGAAAGCAGGCATGAATCCTGCGGCCCAGCTGGCGATTATCACACAGCTGAGCAGGCATGAATCCTGCGGCCCAGCTGGCGATTGTCAAGCAGCTGAGCAGGCATGAATCCTGCGGCCCAGCTGGCGATTATCAGCCAGATGAGCAGCATGAATCCTCGGCCCAACTGGCGATTATCAGCCAGATGAGCAGGGCAAGAATCCTGCGGCCCAGCTGGCGATTGTCAAGCAGATGAGCAGGCATGAATCCTGCGGCCCAGCTGGCGATTGTCAGGCAGCTGAGCAGGCATAAATCCTGCGGCCCAACTGAGCGATTATCAGCCAGATGAGCAGGCATGAATCCTGCGGCCCCAACTGGCGATTATCAGGCCAGATGAGCAGGGATGATCCTGCGGCGCACAGGCTGGCGATTGTTCAGGCTCAGCTGAGCAGGCATGAATCCTGCGCCCAGCTGGCGATTATCAGGCCAGATGAAGCAAAGGCATGAATCCTGCGGCCCAGCTGGCTTGTCACGCAGATGAGCAGGCATGAATCCTGCGGCCCAGCTGGCGATTATCAGCCAGCTGAGCAGGCATGAATCCTGCGGCCCAGCTGGCGATTATCAAGCAGATGAGCAGGCATGAATCCTGCGGCCCAGCTGGCGATTGTCAAGCAGATGAGCAGGCATGAATCCTGCGGCCCAGCTGGCGATTATCAGCAGCTGAGCAGGCATGAATCCTGCGGCCCAGCTGGCGATTATCAAGCAGCTGAGCAGGCATGAATCCTGCGGCCCAGCTGGCGATTATCAGGCAGCTGAGCAGGCATGAATCCTGCGGCCCAGCGGCGATTATCACGCAGCTGAGCAGGCATGAATCCTGCGGCCCAGCTGGCGATTATCAGGCAGGAAAGCAGGCATGAATCCTGCGGCCCAGCTGGCGATTATCACGCAGCTGAGCAGGCATGATTGCGGCCCAGCTGGCGATTATCAGGCAGGAAAGCAGGCATGAATCTGTGCCCAGCTGGCGATTGTCAGGCAGTGAGCAGGCATGAATCCTGCGGCCCAGCTGGCGATTATCAGCAGATGAGCAGGCATGAATCCTGCGGCCCAGCTGGCGATTATCAGGCAGGAAAGCAGGCATGAATCCTGCGGCCCAGCTGGCGATTATCACGCAGCTGAGCAGGCATGAATCCTGCGGCCCAACTGGCTTTTATCAGGCAGCTGATCAGGCATGATTCCTGCGGCCCAGCTGGCGATTATCAGGCAGGAAAGCAGGCATGAATCCTGCGGCCCAGCTGGCGATTATCACGCAGCTGAGCAGGCATGAATCCTGCGGCCCAGCTGGATTGATTGTCAGGCAGCTGAGCAGGCATGAATCCTGTGGCCCAACTGGCGATTATCAGGCAGATGAGCAGGCATGAATCCTGCGGCCCAACTGGCGATTATCAGCCAGATGAGCAGGCATGAATCCTGCGGCCCAGCGGGCGATTATCAAGCAGGTGAGCAGGCACTGATCCGTCCCTCAGCAGGCACTGATCACGTGGCTGTCATGCAGTGATCAGGTGACTGAGAGGCGCTGATCATGTGACTGCTCATGTGCTGATCAGGTAGCTCTCCTGCACGGATCATGTGCCTCAGCAGGCATGAATCCTGCGGCCCAGCTGGCGATTATCAGGCAGGAAAGCAGGCATGAATCCTGCGGCCCAGCTGGCGATTATCATGCAGCTGAGCAGGCATGAATCCTGCGGCCCAGCTGGCGATTATCAGGCAGGAGCAGGCATGAATCCTGCGGCCCAGCTGGCGATTATCAGGCAGGAAAGCAGGCATGAATCCTGCGGCCCAGCTGGCGATTGTCAGGCAGCTGAGCAGGCATGAAACCTGCGGCCCAGCTGGCGATTATCAGCCGATGAGCAGGCATGAATCCTGCGGCCCAGCTGGCGATTATCAGGCAGGAAAGCAGGCATGAATCCTGCGGCCCAGCTGGCGATTATCAGCCAGATGAGCAGGCATGAATCCTGCGGCCCAGCTGGCGATTATCAGGCAGGAAAGCAGGCATGAATCCTGCGGCCCCAGCTGGCGATTATCAGGCAGGAAGCAGGCATGAATCCTGCGGCCCAGCTGGCGATTATCAGGCAGCTGAGCAGGCATGAATCCTGCGGCCCAGCTGGCGATTATCAGGCAGGATAGCAGGCATGAATCCTGCGGCCCAGCTGGCGATTATCAGGCAGCTGAGCAGGCATGAATCCTGCGGCCCAGCTGGCGATTATCAGCAGCTGAGCAGGCATGAATCCTGCGGCCCAGCTGGCGATTATCAAGCAGCTGAGCAGGCATGAATCCTGCGGCCCAGCTGGCGATTATCAGGCAGCTGAGCAGGCATGAATCCTGCGGCCCAGCTGGCGATTATCAGCAGCTGAGCAGGCATGAATCCTGCGGCCCAGCTGGCGATTATCAGGCAGGAAAGCAGGCATGAATCCTGCGGCCCAGCTGGCGATTATCAGGCAGCTGAGCAGGCATGAATTGCGGCCCAGCTGGCGATCAGGCAGGAAAGCAGGCATGAATCCTGCGGCCCAGCTGGCGATTATCAGGCAGCTGAGCAGGCATGAATCCTGCGGCCCAGCTGGCGATTATCAGGCAGCTGAGCAGGCATGAATCCTGCGGCCCAGCTGGCGATTATCAGGCAGGAGCAGGCATGAATCCTGCGGCCCAGCTGGCGATTATCAGGCAGCTGAGCAGGCATGAATCCTGCGGCCCAGCTGGCGATTATCAGGCAGCTGAGCAGGCATGAATCCTGCGGCCCAGCTGGCGATTATCAGGCAGGAAAGCAGGCATGAATCCTGCGGCCCAGCTGGCGATTATCACGCAGCTGAGCAGGCATGAATCCTGCGGCCCAGCTGGCGATTGTCAGGCAGCTGAGCAGGCATGATCCTGCGGCCCAGCTGGCGATTATCAGGCAGATGAGCAGGCATGAATCCTGCGGCCCAGCTGGCGATTATCAGGCAGGATGAGCAGGCATGAATCCTGCGGCCCAGCTGGCGATTATCAAGCAGGTGAGCAGGCATGAATCCTGCGGCCCAACTGGCGATTATCAGGCAGCTGAGCAGGCATGAATCCTGCGGCCCAGCTGGCGATTATCAGGCAGGAAAGCAGGCATGAATCCTGCGGCCCAGCTGGCGATTATCACGCAGCTGAGCAGGCATGAATCCTGCGGCCCAGCTGGCGATGTCAGGCAGCTGAGCAGGCATGAATCCTGGACCCAGCTGGCGATTATCAGCAGATGAGCAGGCATGAATCCTGCGGCCCAACTGGCGATTATCAGCCAGATGAGCAGGCATGAATCCTGCGGCCCAGCGGGGGCGATTATCAAGCAGGTGAGCAGGCACTGATCCCGTCCCTCAGCAGGCACTGATCACGTGGCTGTCATGCATGATCAGGGACTGAGAGGCGCTGATCATGTGACTGCTCATGTGCTGATCAGGTAGCTCTCCTGCACGGATCATGTGCCTCAGCAGGCATGAATCCTGCGGCCCAGCTGGCGATTATCAGGCAGGAAAGGCATGAATCCTGCGGCCCAGCTGGCGATTATCAGGCAGCTGAGCAGGCATGAATCCTGCGGCCCAGCTGGCGATTATCAGGCAGGAAAGCAGGCATGAATCCTGCGGCCCAGCTGGCGATTATCAGGCAGGAAGCAGGCATGAATCCTGCGGCCCAGCTGGCGATTATCAGGCAGCTGAGCAGGCATGAATCCTGCGGCCCAGCTGGCGATTATCACGCAGATGAGCAGGCATGAATCCTGCGGCCCAGCTGGCGATTATCAGGCAGGAAAGCAGGCATGAATCCTGCGGCCCAGCTGGCGATTATCAGCCAGATGAGCAGGCATGAATCCTGCGGCCCAGCTGGCGATTATCAGGCAGGAAAGCAGGCATGAATCCTGCGGCCCAGCTGGCGATTATCAGGCAGGAAAGCAGGCATGAATCCTGCGGCCCAGCTGGCGATTATCACGCAGCTGAGCAGGCATGAATCCTGCGGCCCAGCTGGCGATTATCAGGCAGGATAGCAGGCATGAATCCTGCGGCCCAGCTGGCGATTGTCAGGCAGCTGAGCAGGCATGAATCCTGCGGCCCAGCTGGCGATTATCAGGCAGCTGAGCAGGCATGAATCCTGCGGCCCAGCTGGCGATTATCAGCAGCTGAGCAGGCATGAATCCTGCGGCCCAGCTGGCGATTATCAGGCAGCTGAGCAGGCATGAATCCTGCGGCCCAGCTGGCGATTATCAGGCAGCTGAGCAGGCATGAATCCTGCGGCCCAGCTGGCGATTATCAGGCAGGAGAGAAAGCAGGCATGAATCCTGCGGCCCAGCTGGCGATTATCACGCAGCTGAGCAGGCATGATCCTGCGGCCCAGCTGGCGATTATCAGGCAGCTGAGCAGGCATGAATCCTGCGGCCCAGCTGGCGATTATCAGGCAGCTGAGCAGGCATGAATCCTGCGGCCCAGCTGGCGATTATCAGCCAGTGAGCAGGCATGAATCCTGCGGCCCAGCTGGCGATTATCAGGCAGGAAAGCAGGCATGAATCCTGCGGCCCAGCTGGCGATTATCACGCAGCTGAGCAGGCATGAATCCTGCGGCCCAACTGGCGATTATCAGGCAGCTGAGCAGGCATGAATCCTGCGGCCCAGCTGGCGATTATCAGGCAGGAAGCAGGCAGGCATGAATCCTGCGGCCCAGCTGGCGATTATCACGCAGCTGAGCAGGCATGAATCCTGCGGCCCAGCTGGCGATTGTCAGGCAGCTGAGCAGGCATGAATCCTGTGCCCAGCTGGCGATTATCAGGCAGATGAGCAGGCATGAATCCTGCGGCGCAACTGGCGATTATCAGCCAGCTGAGCAGGCATGAATCCTGCGGCCCAGCGGGCGATTATCAAGCAGGTGAGCAGGCACTGATCCCGTCCCTCAGCAGGCACTTATCACGTGGCTGTCATGCAGTGATCAGGTGACTGAGAGGCGCTGATCATGTGACTGCTATGTGCTGATCAGGTAGCTATCCTGCACGGATCATGTGCCTCAGCAGGCATGAATCCTGCGGCCCAGCTGGCGATTATCAGGCAGGAAAGCAGGCATGAATCCTGCGGCCCAGCTGGCGATTATCAGGCAGCTGAGCAGGCATGAATCCTGCGGCCCAGCTGGCGATTATCAGGCAGCTGAGCAGGCATGAATCCTGCGGCCCAGCTGGCGATCAGGCAGGAAAGCAGGCATGAATCCTGCGGCCCAGCTGGCGATTATCAGGCAGCTGAGCAGGCATGAATCCTGCGGCCCAGCTGGCGATTATCAGCCAGATGAGCAGGCATGAATCCTGCGGCCCAGCTGGCGATTATCAGGCAGGAAAGCAGGCATGAATCCTGCGGCCCAGCTGGCGATATCAGGCAGCTGAGCAGGCATGAATCCTGCGGCCCAGCTGGCGATTATCAGGCAGCTGAGCAGGCATGAATCCTGCGGCCCAGCTGGCGATTATCAGGCAGCTGAGCAGGCATGAATCCTGCGGCCCAGCTGGCGATTATCAGGCAGATGAGCAGGCATGATTCCTGCGGCC